>NC_029773.3:32357116-32357966 GCF_000817695.3 Arachis duranensis | reverse complement strand
TGGCATTCAAGAGAATCCGGAAGGTCTAAACCTTGTCTGTGGTATTCTAAGTATGATTCAAGGATTGAATGACTGTGACGAGCTTCAAACTCGCGATTGTGGGGCATTAATGACAGACGCAAAAGAATCACTGGATTCTATTCCGACATGATCGAGAACCGACAGCTGAATAGCCGTGCTGTGACAGAGCGCGTTGAACATTTTCACTGAGAGGATGGGACTGTAGCCATTGACAACGGTGATGTCCAACATACAGCTTGCCATGGAAAGGAGTAAGAAGGATTGGATGAAGACAGTAGGAAAGCAGAGAGACGGAAGGGACAAAGCATCTTCATACGCTTATCTAAAATTCTCACCAATGAATTACATAAGTATCTCTATCTTTATGTTTTATTTATCTTTTATCCTCCATAACCATTTGAATTTGCCTGACTGAGATTTACAAGATGACCATAGCTTGCTTCATACCAACAATCTCTGTGGGATCGACCCTTACTCGCGTAAGGTTTATTACTTGGACGACCCAGTGCACTTGCTGGTTAGTTGTGCGAAGTTGTGATAAAGAGTTGAGATTACAATTGTGCGCACCATGTTGATGGCACCATTGATGATCACAATTTCGTGCACCAAGTTTTTGGCGTCGTTGCCAGGGAATTAAATGTCCTAACTACAGTTTCGCATTTTTTCCCTGCAATAACAGTGCCAAGTTTTGATCCGGCAACAACACCAAGTTTTTGGCGCCGTTGTCGGGGATTGTTTGAGTTTGGACAACTGACGGTTCATCTTGTTGCTTAGATTAGGTATTTTTCAGAATTTTTAAGAATGAATTCTAGTGTTTCAAGGTGATGTT
>NC_029773.3:32356319-32357064 GCF_000817695.3 Arachis duranensis | reverse complement strand
AAAGCTGATTGATTCTCATCAATTTAGCTCTTGAATGTAATGTCCTGTTGAAGCTTGGCTAGCCATGTCTAATTCCTTTAGACTAAAGCTTTAGACTAACATTGCATGATTCCTGGAATTCTTATTAAAAATTTTGAATCTTTTTATTTTCTTCTCCATATAATTTTCAAAAAATCCAAAAAAATTACAAAGTCATAAAAACCAAAAAAAATTTATGTCTCTTGTTTGAGTCTAGTGTCTCATTTTAAGTTTGGTGTCAATTGCATGTTTCTGTTCTTCTTGCATTTTTCGAATTCATGCATGTGTCTTCATTGATCTTCAAGTTGTTCTTGATGATTTCCTTACTCTGATCTTTAAATTCTCTTGTCTTGTGTGTTTTGTTGTTTCTCATATGCATTCTCAACTTGTTAGTGTCAGTAGTATAAAAACTTCTAAGTTTGGTGTCTTGCATGCATTGTTTATTTGATTTTAGTTGCATTTTGATTATTCCTCATCATTAAAAATTCAAAAAAATTCTTAATTTGTGTAATTTCAAGTCAATAATACAGAGAATTGAAGATTCAGAACATTCAGCAGAGGAATTACACAGAAAAAGCTGGGCGTTCAAAACGCCCAGTGAGGAAGGAAAACTGGCGTTTAAACGCCAGCCAGGGTACCTGGCTGGGCGTTTAACGCCAAGATGGCACAAGAGGGAAGATTTTGTTTTTAATTCAAATTTTTTTTCAAGTTTTCATAATTTTTCAAA
>NC_029773.3:32355738-32356219 GCF_000817695.3 Arachis duranensis | reverse complement strand
TAGCTTTCAGGGTCTCAAATGCCTGCAGACACTGTGTGTCAAACACAAATGGTGTGTCAGCAGCTAACAGGTTACTCAGAGATTTTGCAATTTTCGAAAAATCCTTTATAAACCTTCTGTAGAATCCTGCGTGCCCCAGAAAACTTCTGATTGCCTTAACATTGGCAGGTGGTGGTAATTTTTCAATTACCTCTACCTTTGCCTTATCCACCTCTATTGCCTTGTTTGAAATTTTGTGCCCAAGGACAATTCCTTCAGTCACCATAAAGTGACATTTCTCCCAGTTTAAAACCAGGTTAGTCTCTTGGCACCTTTTCAAGACAAGTGCTAGGTGATTAAGACAGGAGCTAAATGAGTCTCCATATTCTGAAAAGTCATCCATGAAGACTTCCAGAAATTTCTCTACCATATCTGAGAAGATAGAGAGCATGCACCTTTGAAAGGTTGCAGGTGCATTGCACAGACCAAAAGGCATCCTCCT
>NC_029773.3:32348788-32351379 GCF_000817695.3 Arachis duranensis | reverse complement strand
TACCTGAAATCACAGAAAAACACACAAACTCATAGTAAAGTCCAGAAAAGTGAATTTTAGCTAAAAGCTAATAAAAATATACTAAAAACTAACTAGATTATACTAAAAACATACTAAAAATAATGCCAAAAAGCATACAAATTATCCGCTCATCAATCATCCACAGACAAATGGGCAAGCTGAAGTCTCTAATAGAGAGCTAAAAAGAATCCTGGAACAGACTGTAATTGCCCGTAGAAAGGATTGGGCAAAGAGCTTGGATGATGCTCTGTGGGCGTACAGAACAGCATTCAAGACTCCTATAGGAACCTCTCCATACCAACTTGTGTATGGCAAGGCCTATCATCTGCCCGTGGAACTGGAACATAAAGCCTACTGGGCAACCAGATTCCTAAACCTGGATGCTAAGTTAGCTGGTGAAAAAAGATTGCTCCAGCTAAATGAGCTAGATGAATTCAGACTCAGTGCCTTTGAAAATGCAAAAATTTATAAGGAAAAGGCAAAAAAGTGGCATGACAAGAAGTTGTCATCCAGAGTCTTTGAGCCAGGACAAAAAGTCCTGCTCTTCAACTGTAGGCTCAGACTATTTCCAGGAAAACTGAAATTCCGATGGAGGGGCCCGTATGTGATTACAAGAGTGTCACCATATGGATATGTTGAGCTTCAGGATATTGATTTTGACAAAAAGTTCATTGTTAATGGACAGAGGGTCAAACATTATCTTGAGAGCAATTTTGAGCAGGAGAATCAAACATTATCTTGAAAGTAATTTTGAGCAGGAATGCTCAAAACTGAGGCTTGAATGAGTCTCAATAAAGGTCCAGCTAAAGACAATAAAGAAGCGCTTGCTGGGAGGCAACCCAGTCATTGATAGGTTATTTGTTTTACTTAATAAAAGTTTGATATATATTTTTCAAGGTTGATCATCAAAATTAAAGGAATTCACAGAGTTACAGAAGGATTCAGTGAAAAAAGCAGAGAAAAGGAGCTTGCTGGCAAGAAAATGCCAGTAAAGGGCACTCTGGGTGTTAACGCCAGAATGGATACCATTCTAGGCGTTTAATGCCAGTAAAGGCACCATTTTGGGCATTAAACGCCAGAATGGGCACCATTCTAGGCGTTTAACTCCAGAATTGCAGCATCCTGGGCGTTCAGCAAAATGCCCAGTGATAAAGGGGTTTCTGGCGTTTAACGCAAGCCAGGGTGCCTGGCTGGGCGTTAAACGCCCATAATGGCCACCAATTGGGCGTTAAACGCCAGAAAGGCAGGGGTAGGAGATTTTGCTTTCCACTTCAAATTTCTTCACACTTTCATGTTTTGACCCATAATTTTCTACATAAACATGTTACAAATTTTCATTATTCACCATCAAATTTCGAAAATCCAACAATTTTCTAAATTATTTCTCAAATCTCTTTCAAATCCCTTCCAAATCTTTTTCAAAAACTCAAGTATTTTCTCAAATTCTTTCCATATCTTCTCAAATTTCTTTCAAAACTTTCGAAATCCCTCCCCCTCCCTTATAAATACATATTCGGCCATCCCCCTCTCTTCACCATTCAAATTTGCTTCTCCTCCTCTCTCTCCCATTTTCTTTCTTTTGCTTGAGGGCAAGCAAACCTCTAAGTTTGGTGTGCTTTTCCGTGATCACTAAGCTAAGGCTCATCAAGACCATGGCTCCCAAAGGAAAACAAACCAATTCAAGAGCTAAGAAAGAGAATACTCCAAAGAATCTTTAGAGTCAAGAGAGGTTCTTAACCAAAGAACATGCATACCATTTCTACAAAATAATGGGTCTAAGGTCAGTGATCCCGAAAGTTAAATTCGATCTGAAAGAAGACGAATATCCAGAGATCCAAGAGCAAATTCGAAATAGAGGATGGGAAATTCTAACCAATCCTGAGACAAAGGTTGGAAGAAACATGGTTCAGGAATTCTACTCAAATCTGTGGCTGACAAATAAGCAGAGAATGACTGGAACTGCTTTTCATACCTATAGAACTATGGTCAGAGGGAGAATTATTTACTTCCATCTGGACAAAATAAGAGAGGTCTTCAATTTGCCTCAACTACAAGATGATCCTGAATCCTTTAATAGGAGAATGGTGAGAGTAGATAAGGGGTTGGATCAAGTTCTAGAGGACATATGCTTCCGTGGAACTGATGAGCGGATAATTTATACGCTTTTTGGCATTGTTTTTAGTATGTTTTTAGTATAATCTAGTTAGTTTTTAGTATATTTTTATTAGTTTTTAGTTAAAATTCACTTTTCTGGACTTTACTATGAGTTTGTGTGTTTTTCTGTGATTTCAGGTATTTTCTGGCTGAAATTGAGGGTCCTGAGCAAAAATCTGATTCCGAGACCAAAAAGGACTGCAGATGCTGTTGGATTCTGACCTCCCTGCACTCGAAGTGGATTTTCTGGAGCTACAGAAACCCAATTGGCGCGCTCTCAACGGCATTGGAAAGTAGACTTCCTGGGCTTTCCAGCAATATATGATAGTCTATACTTTGCCCAAGATTTGATGGCCCAAACCGGCGCTCAAAGTCACCCTCAGAAATTCCAGCGTTAAACGCCGGAACTGGCACAA
>NC_029773.3:32346485-32346953 GCF_000817695.3 Arachis duranensis | reverse complement strand
CCCTCTGAAATGTTTTCAGAGTGGGTACAGTTAGACATTTTCTACTATGGGCTTACAGAAAAAGCTCAGATGTCTTTAGACCACTCAGCTGGTGGATCTATACACATGAGGAAGACAATTGAAGAAGCTCAAGAGCTTATAGACACTGTTGCTAGAAACTAATATTTGTATTCTAGCAATGAGTTCTCTCCAAAAGAGGAAGTCATGACAGTAGTCACTGACCCTAGTCCTCAAGAACAGATAATTGAGCTTAATCAATAATTGCTCCTGATGACAGAACAGTTAGCAGACTTTAAAGAGATTCTCTATGAAACTAAAGTTGCTAACAAGAGCATAGAACTGCAGTTGAATCAAGCAAAACAGCAAATATCTAAACAGATAACAGAGGAATGTCAAGCAGTTCAACTAAGGAGTGGGAAAGCACTGAATAACACTGCTCAAAAGAGCAAAAAGCCAAACAAGGAACAA
>NC_029773.3:32344087-32345120 GCF_000817695.3 Arachis duranensis | reverse complement strand
TGGGGTGAAGATGGGAGTAGATGAGTTCATACCCATTGAACACCCAATCACCAAGAAGTCAATGGAAGGACAAATGCAAGACAACTCTATCAAGAGGAGGGCGCAGGAATTCCTCCCTGAATTCCCAAAAATTGACTACTGGGCCAGCCTAGAGGCATCTATCACCAAGTTGCAAGAGACTATGGAGCAACTGAAGGAAGAACAGCAGAATCAGAACTGCATGCTCTGCAAATTGCTGAAGGAACAAGAGAAACAGGGGCGTGAACTCCAAGAGCTGAAACGCCAAAAGCTCTCCTCTCAAGTTGAGGGAGCATCCACTTCTCAAAATCAAGGTTGTTGAGTCCTAACTCTGTGAAAACCTCTATCATTAGGAGCCTATGTTTTTGCGTTTTTGTTCTTTTTGCTTTGTTTTCTATTTTTATTTTTCCTTTTTAGACTCATCTTATATCTATCTTTGAGTCTTGTTCTTAATTTATAATTAATAAAAAAAATTGAAATTTTATGCCTTAAAGATATGAATGTCCTATGAATCCATCACCTCTCTTAAATGAAAAATGCTTTAATCACAAAAGAACAAGAAGTACAGGATTTCAAAATTTATCATTGAAACTAGTTGAATTAGTTTGATGTGGTGACAATACTTTTTTGCTTTCTGAATGAATGCTTGAACAGTGCATATGTCTCTTGAATTTGTTGTTTTGAGAATGTTAAAAATTGTTGGCTCTTGAAAGAATGAGGAAAGAGAGAACTGTTATTCAGGATCTAAAAATCATTAGAGTGATTCTTGAAGCAAGAAAAAGCAGTGGATACAAAAAAAAAATCGAAAAAAAAAGAGAGAAGGAGAAAAGAAAAAGAAATAGAAAGAAATAAAGTTGTGATCCAAGGCAACAAGAGTGTGCTTAAGAACCTTGGACACCTCTAATTGGGGACTTTAGCAAAGCTGAGTCACAATCTGAAAAGGTTCACCCAATTATGTGTCTGTGGCATGTATGTATCCGGTGGTAATACTGGAAGACAGAGTGCTTTGGGCCAC
>NC_029773.3:32340655-32341994 GCF_000817695.3 Arachis duranensis | reverse complement strand
CCTCAACTACAAGATGATCCTGATTCCTTTAATAGGAGAATGGTGAGAGCGGATAAGGGGTTGGATCAAGTTCTAGAGGACATATGCCTCCCTGGAACTAAGTGGATGACCAATTCAAAAGGTGTCCCAAACCAACTCAAGAGGGGAGATCTCAAACCAGTTGCTAGAGGTTGGTTAGACTTCATTGGGCGTTCTATTTTGCCCACTAGTAACCGTTCTGAGGTTACTATCAAGAGAGCAGTGATGATTCATTGCATTATGCTGGGAAAAGAAGTGGAGATTCATCATCTGATTGCTTGTGATATTTACACAATTGCAAACAAGAACTCCACTGAAGCCAAACTGGCTTACCCAAGCTTAATCTCTTTGCTATGTAAAGATGCTGGGGTGAGGATGGGAGTAGATGAATTCATCCTAATTGAACATCCAATCACCAAGAAGTCAATGGAAGGACAAATGCAAGAAAAATCTATCAAAAGGAGGGCGCAGGAATTCCCCCCTGAACTTCCTGAATTTGATTACTTGGCCCGCCTAGAAGCATCTGTTGCCAAGCTGCAAGAAGCTATGGAACAAATTAAAGAAGAACAGCAGAATCAAAACTGCATGCTCTGCAAACTGCTGAAAGAACAAGAGAAGCAGGGGCGTGAGCTACAGGAGCTGAAGCGCCAGAAGCTCTCTGGTGCGCGAAATTGTGAACTATACTTTTTCACAACTCTCATAATCCCCGGTCATGAACCCCAAAAACTTGGTAGTTCAGTACCATGGCATTACACAACTTCGCACAACTAACCAGCAAGTGCACTGGGTCGTCCAAGTAATAAACCTTACGCGAGTAAGGGTCGATCCCACGGAGATTGTTAGTATGAAGCAAGCTATGGTCATCTTGTAAATCTTAGTCAGGCAAACTCAAATGGATATGTTGAGGAACGAAAATAAACAATAAGATAAAGATAGAGGTACTTATGTAATTCATTGGTAGGAACTTCAGATAAGCGCATGAAGATGCCTTCCCTTCCGTCTCTCTGCTTTCTTACAGTCTTCATCCAATCCTTCTTACTCCTTTCCATGGCAAGCTTGTGTAGGGTTTCACCGTTGTCAATGGCTACCTCCCATCCTCTCAGTGAAAGCGATTGCATATGCTCTGTCACAGCATAGCGGAATTCAGCTGTCGGTCTCGGTCAAGCCGGAATAGAATCCATCGATTCTTTCGCGTCTGTCACTAACGCCCCGCCTGCTAGGAGTTTGAAGCACGTCACAGTCATTCAATCATTGAATCCTACTCAGAATACCACAGACAAGGTTAGACCTTCCGAATTCTCTTGAATGCCGCCATCAGTTC
>NC_029773.3:32326621-32332080 GCF_000817695.3 Arachis duranensis | reverse complement strand
GTCCTTTTTGGTCTCTGAATCAGATTTTTGCTCAGGTCCCTCAATTTCAGCCAGAAAATACCTGAAATCACAGAAAAACACACAAACTCATAGTAAAGTCCAGAAAAGTGAATTTTAACTAAAAACTAATAAAAATATACTAAAAACTAACTAGATCATACTAAAAACATACTAAAAACAATGCCAAAAAGTATACAAATTATCCACTCATCACTCTCCCTTGAAGGGTCAAACACCCCACAAGTTGAGGGAGCATCCACTTCTCAAAATCAAGGTTGTTGAGTCCTAACTCTGTGATAACCTCTATCATTAGGAATCAATTTTAGAATCATTTAAATTTCTGTTTTTAATTTTCTGTTTTCCATTATTATTAGTCTTCTCTTATAATTATCCTTGAGTCTTGTTCTTACTCCATGATTAATAAAATTTAAAGTTCATGTCTTAAAGCTATAAATGTCCTATGAATCCATCACCTCTCTTAAATGAAAAATGCTTTAATCACAAAAGAACAAGAAGTACAGGATTTTGAATTCATCTTTGAAACTAGTTGAATCAGTTTGAAGTGGTGACAATACTTTCTGTTTTCTGAATGAATGCTTGAACAGTGCATATGTCTTTTGAATTTGTTGTTTTAAGATTGTTAAAATTGTTGTCTCTTGAAAGAATGATGGAAAAGGAGAACTGTTATTGAGGATCTGAAAAATCATCAAATTAATTCTTGAAGCAAGAAAAAGCAGTGAATACAAAAAAAAAAGAAGAAAGAGAAAAAGAAAAAGCAAGCAGAAAAAGCCAATAGCCCTTTAAACCAAAAGGCAAGGGTAAAAATAAAAAGGATCCAAGACTTTGAGCATCAGTGGATAGGAGGGCCTACAGGAATAACATCCTGGCCTAAGCGGCTAAACCAAGCTGTCCCTAACCATGTGCTTGTGGCGTGAAGGTGTCAAGTGAAAACTTGAGACTGAGCGGTTAAACTCGTGATCCAAGACAAAAAGAGTGTGCTTAAGAACCCTGGACACCTCTAATTGGGGACTCTAGCAAAGCTGAGTCACAATCTGAAAAGGTTCACCCAGTTATGTGTCTGTGGCATGTATGTATCCGGAAAATATTGGAAAATAGAGTGCTTTGGGCCACGGCCAAGACTCATAAAGTAGCTGTGTTCAAGAATCAACATACTTAACTAGGAGAATCAGTAACAGTATGTTTTTAGTACATTTTAGTTAGTTTTTATTATATTTTTATTAGTTTTTATTTAAAATTCACTTTTCTGGACTTTACTATGAGTTTGTGTGTTTTTCTGTGATTTTATGTATTTTCTGGCTGAAATTGAGGGACCTAAGCAAAAATCTGATTCAGAGGATGAAAAGGGCTGCAGATGCTATTGGATTCTGACCTCCCTGCAATTGAAGTGGATTTTTTGGAGTTACTGAAGCCCAATTGGCGCGCTCTCAATTGCGTTGGAAATTAGACATCCAGGGCTTTCCAGCAATATATAATAGTCCATACTTTGCCCAAGAATTGATGGCCCAAACCGGCGTTTCAAATCAGCTTCAGAATTCCCAGCGTTTAACGCCGTAACTGGCACAAAAGTTGGAGTTAAAGGCCCAAACTGGCACAAAGCCGGCGTTTAACTCCAAGAAAAGTCTCTACACATGAAAGCTTCAATGCTCAGTCCAAGCACACACCAAGTGGACCCCAAAAGTGGATTTTTACGTCATTTACTCATTCTTGTAAACCCTAGGTCACTAGTTCACTATAAATAAGACTTTTTGCTATTGTATCTTTATCTCATGACATGATACACGTTTCATATTGTATCTTCTACGGCATGAGTCTCTAAACCCCATGGTTGGGGGGTGCGGAGCTCTGCTGTATCCTGATGGATTAATACAATTACTACTGTTTCTCATTCAATCACGCTTGTTTCTATTCTAAGATATCACTTGTTCCTCAACTTGATGAATGTGATGATCCGTGACACTCATCATCATTCTCACCTATGAATGTGTGCCTGACAACCACTTCTATTCTACCTTAGATTGAGTAGATATCTCTTGGATTCCTTGATCAGAATCTTCGTGGTATAAGCTAGAACAGATTGGCGGTCATTCTTGAGAATCCGGAAGGTCTAAACCTTGTCTGTGGTATTCTGAGTAGGATTCAGGAATTGAATGACTGTGATGAGCTTCAAACTCGCGATTGTGGGGCGTTAGTGACAGACGCAAAAGAATCACTGGATTCTATTCCGACATGATCGAGAACCGACAGATGAATAGCCGTGCTGTGACAGAGCGCGTTGAACATTTTCACTGAGAAGATGGGAGGTAGCCATTGACAACGATGAAACCCAACATACAGCTTTCCATGGAAGGAACCTTGCGTGCATGAAGAAGAAGACAGTAGGAAAGTAGAGATTCAGAAGATGTAGCATCTCCAAAACCTCAACCTGTTCTCCATTACTGCAAAACAAGTACTTATTTCATGTTCTTTTACTTTTTACAACTAAATCTGAGAATTACTGATATCCTGACTAAGAGTTATAAGATAACCATAGCTTGCTTCAAGCCGACAATCTCTGTGGGATTGACCCTTACTCACGTAAGGTATTACTTGGACGACCCAGTGCACTTGCTGGTTAGTTGTGCGGAATTGCAAAACTGTGATTGTGATTTCGTGCACCAGTTGTCTTGGTTAGAAAGCCAAGCGGAAAGTAGAGAATGTACGTAGACTACTCTGACCTCAACAAAGCCTGCCCCAAGGACTCTTTCTCCCTCCCTAATATTGATGCACTGGTAGATGCAGCCTCGGGTTACGAGTACCTGAGCTTCATGGACGCCTATTCTGGGTATAACCAGATCCTGATGCATCAACCGGATGAAGAAAAGACGGCATTCAAAATGCAAGGGGATGAAGAAAAGACGGCGTTCATAATGCCAGTGGGGAAGGTATTACTAAAAGGTGATGCCATTTGGGCTTAAGAATGCGGGAGCCACGTATCAAAGGCTGATGAACAAGATATTCTGTGATCTCATCAGCACGACAGTGGAAGTCTATGTAGACGACATCCTAGTCAAGACCATCAAGGCCAACGACCTCATTGGTGACTTAGAGAGCGTGTTCATAGCTCTTCGGCGACACGGTATGAGACTGAACCCACTCAAGTGCACTTTCTCCATGGAGGCTGGGAAATTCTTGGGATTCATGATAACCCAGAGAGGGGTAGAAGCCAATCCAAAAAAGTGTGAGGCGATCCTACAAATGACAAGCCCCGGAAGTGTGAAGGACGTGCAGAGACTGGCCAGAAGGTTAACTGCACTATCCCGATTTCTCAGTGCGTTGACTGCCAATGCCCTCTCTTTCTTCAACTTGATGAAGAAAGGGATCGCGTTTGAATAGACCCCAGCTTGCGAGGAAGCCTTCGATCACTTCAAAAGAATCATCTCGTCACCCCTAGTCCTCGGTAAGCCCAAAAATGGGGAAATGCTATCTTGTACTTGGCAGTAACAGACGAGGCCGTGGCGACCATCTTGTTGCGAGAAGAGGGGAAAGTTCAGCAGCCGGTCTACTTCGTAAGCAAAGTGCTACAAGGGGTAGAGTTGAGATATAGCAAGTTAGAAAAACTTGCTTACGCACTGCTGACCTCGTTCCACAGGCTCCGGCAATATTTTCAAGGGCACCCAATAACAATCAGAACAGACCAGGCGATCCGGCAGTTCTTGCAGAAACCCGACTTGGCGGGCCGGATGATGGCCTGGGCCATTAAGCTATCCCAATACGACATGCACTATGAGCCTAGACACAACCTCAAGGCCCAAGCAATGGCAGATTTCCTAGTTGAGGTCCTAGGAGATCCTCCCGGCAACCCGAACACACGATGGAAGCTCCACGTAGATACAGTCTCCAACCAAACATTCGGAGGAGCAGGAATCAATTTGGAAAGTCCTAACGGACTCGTGTACGAGCAGTCAATCAAGTTTGACTTTCCTGTATCCAACAATCAAGTAGAATACGAGGCCCTCCTTGGTGGCCTCCATTTGGCAAGAGAGGTCGGGGCCACCAAAGTAGAAGTGTGTAGTGACTCCTAGATCGTCACGTCACAGGTCAATGGGACATACTTAGCTCAGGACTCCCTGCTGCAAAAGTACTTGGAGCAAGTCAACAGGTTGAGCAAGGAGTTCGATGAGGTCACCACGCAACATGTCCCTAGGGAGAAAAACACAAGGGCTGACCTTTTGTCAAATCTGGCTAGCACGAAGTCAGGAACGGCAACTATTCCCTCATCCAAGGCTTGATAAAGGAACCAGCAGTGACCTTACACCTTGCCCACTGATGAGCGGATAATTTATACGCTTTTTGGCATTGTTTTTAGTATGTTTTAGTTAGTTTTTATTATATTTTTATTAGTTTTTAGTTAAAATTCACTTTTCTGGACTTTACTATGAGTTTTTGTGTTTTTTTGTGATTTCAGATATTTTCTGGCTGAAATTGAGGGACTTGAGCAAAAATCTGACTCAGAGGCTGAAAAGGACTGCAGATGCTGTTGGATTCTGACCTCCCTGCACTCGAAGTGGATTTTCTAAAGCTACAGAAGCCCAATTGGCACGCTCTCAACTGCTTTGGAAAGTAGACATCCTGGGCTTTGCCCGAGATTTGATGGCCCAAACAGGCGTTCCAAGTCAGCTCAAGAATTCTGGCGTAAAACGCCAGAACTGGCACAAGAATGGGAGTTAAACGCCCAAACTGGCACAAAAGCTGGTGTTTAACTCCAAGAAGAGTCTCTACACGAAAATGCTTCAATGCTCAGCCCAAGCACACACCAAGTGGGCGCGGAAGTGGATTTTTATGTCATTTACTCATTTCTGTAAACCCTAGCTACTAGTTCTCTATAAGTAGGACCTTTTGCTATCGTATTAGAGGTCTTTTGATCACTTGAATCTTTTGATCATGTTTTTATGATTGAACCCTCTTTGGGAGGCTGGCCATTCGGCCATGCCTAGACCTTGTTCTTATGTATTTTCAACGGTGGAGTTTCTACACACCATGGATTAAGGTGTGGAGCTCTGCTGTACCTCGAGTATTAATGCAATTACTATTGTTCTTGTAAAACCCGGTTAATTAACGGCTAATTAACCCATAAATGAGAATTTATTCTAGAAAGACTAAAATGTGATTTTTATGGCTAAATGTGATAGAGGAGATTGAGACGAGAATTTTGGTACCAATTTTATAGAATTCGGACCAAGATTGGACCAAACGGGCCAAACCGGGCCAATTGGACCCAAAGTGGGCCCTTGGCCCAACATAACTTAACCAAAACCCTAGTTTTCAGCACTCTCTCTCCTCATTTGTCACACACACAAGCTGAAATTAGAGAGAAAGGGAGGAAGAACACTCTCTCAAGTTCTCTCCCTTGGTTGATCTTCAAACCACCATAACTTTTGATCTAGAGCTCCGATTGCCGC
>NC_029773.3:32322942-32323149 GCF_000817695.3 Arachis duranensis | reverse complement strand
AGGTGATGACTATATCACTTGGAATGTCTTCCAAGAAGAGTTCTATAAGAAGTACTTTCCGACTTCTGCTAGGACAGCTAAGGAACTTGAATTGTTACAGCTGAAGCAGGGTACTATGTCCATATCAAGTATACTGACAAGTTTGAGGAGCTGTTCAGGTTCTCTCGTATGTGCCAAGGGACTCCGGTGGAATATGAGGAATGGAAG
>NC_029773.3:32320615-32321367 GCF_000817695.3 Arachis duranensis | reverse complement strand
GTTTTCTCCAAGATCGATTTGCGATCCGGTTATCACCAGATAAGGGTGAGGGGTGAGGATATCCCTAAGACTGCTTTTAGGACTCATTATCGTCATTACGAGTACACTGTAATGTCTTTTGGGTTGACGAACGCTCCTGCGGTATTCATGGATTACATGAATAGAGTTTTCCGTCGTTTTTGGATAAATTCGTTGTTGTCTTCATTGATGACATACTGATTTATTCCAAGACTGAAGAAGAGCACGCGGAACACTTGAGGACCGTGTTGCAGATTCTAAAGGAGAAGAAACTCTATGCAAAACTGTCTAAGTGCGAGTTTTGGAAGAGTGAGGTGAAGTTTTTGGGCCATGTGGTGAGTAAGAAGGGAATAGCCGTAGATCCAACTAAGGTGGAGGCTGTAATGGATTGGAAGCAACCAACCACCGTAACAGAGATAAGGAGTCTTCTGGGTTTAGCTGGCTATTACCGAAGGTTTATCAAGGGTTTTTCACAGATAGCTTTGCCAATGACAAAGTTAACCCGCAAAGATACTCTGTTTGTTTGGACTCCTGAGTGCGAGGAGAGCTTTCAGACATTGAAGAAAAAGTTGACCACTGCACCTGTGTTAGTGTTACCCGAGCCGAATGAGCCATTTGAGGTGTATTGTGATGCCTCATTGAAGGGTCTAGGTTGTGTGCTGATGCAGCATCGTAATGTGGTGGCGTATGCCTCACGACAGTTGAGACCTCATGAAGTTAGTTACCCTACGCAC
>NC_029773.3:32318058-32319632 GCF_000817695.3 Arachis duranensis | reverse complement strand
ATGATAGCTGAGACTACTGAACAAGTCAAGAAAATCCGTGATAGGATGCTTACGGCGCAGAGTCGTCAAAAGAGTTACGCCGATCAGAGGCGAAAGCCCTTAGAATTTGAGGAAGGAGATCATGCTTTCCTTAAGGTTACTCCGACCACGGGAGTAGGTAGGACGATTAAGGCAAAGAAGTTGGATCCTCGATACATTGGTCCATTTCAGATCCTGGAAAGGATTGGGCCGGTGGCGTATCGGATGGCTCTACCACCTCATCTTTCGAACCTGCACGACGTGTTTCACGTGTCGCAGCTTCGGAAGTACACTCCTGATGCTAGCCATGTGTTAGAACCTGAGTCGGTTCAGTTAAGGGAAGACTTGACGCTTCCAGTGGCTCCAGTCAGAATTGATGATACTAGTATCAAACAGTTGCGTGGAAAAGAAGTTTCATTAGTGAAAGTGGCTTGGAGTCGAGGCGGTGTTGAGGAACACACTTGGGAACTTGAGTCGGAGATGTGAACGGATTATCCGCACTTATTCTCAGGTAATTGAATTTGAATTTTGCGGGAAAAATTTCAAATTAGATGGGTAGAATGTAAAACCCAGTTAATTAACGGCTAATTAAACCATAAATGAGAATTTATTCTAGAAAGACCAAAATGTGATTTTTATGGCTAAATGTGAACTAAAATGTGATTTTTCTGGCTAAATGTGATAGAGGAGATTGAGACGAGAATTTTGGTACCAATTTTATAGAATTCGGACCAAGATTGGACCAAACGGGCCAAACCGGGCCAATTGGACCCAAAGTGGGCCCTTGGCCCAACATAACTTAACCAAAACCCTAGTTTTCAGCACTCTCTCTCCTCATTTGTTACACACACAAGCTGAAATTAGAGAGAAAGGGAGGAAGAACACTCTCTCAAGTTCTCTCCCTTGGTTGATCTTCAAACCACCATATTTCACCGCGGAGAGCTCTACAAAACCCATACAATCAATCTTGAGGTAAGCCACAAGTTTCTATTTGAAATCTCAGCCCTTATTTTCGAGTTTCATGGGTGAAATGTTGAGATTTTGGGTTCTTTGATGTTATAGGACCCAACTCTCTTGAAGGAGAAGGTTAATCTTGTCTCCTTGGACCTTGGGTGTGGTAAGATTCTCAACCCTAGTGTATTTTGTTGTTTTATGATGTTTGGGTTTTGAGATGTTGTGTATGGGTATAATGATTGTGGCTTAGGTTGTGTATATGTGAATATTGGAGCTTGATTGGTGATTTTGAAAAGCTTGGAAAGGGCAAGTGGTGAAAAATCTGTTCTTGGAGGTGTGAGGCCTTGAGAGCTTGTGGATAAGTGGTTTGGAAGTGCTCCGGGTGAGCTTGGGAAAATCGGCTAAGGTATGGTTTCGGTTTCCCGTATCTAATATGTAATGTGGTAGGAAACACTTAGGCTAGAGGCCCTAAGATAGGCATTGAAATGTTGATGTTGTTGAATGATTGAGATATATGATGTGGTCATATATGTGATGATGAATTAATGATGCCTTGATGGTATGATGTATGAGAAATATGCATGTTGTGATATATGCTTGAT
>NC_029773.3:32309207-32309501 GCF_000817695.3 Arachis duranensis | reverse complement strand
AAAATGTGATTGAGAAGATATGATTTGAAAAACATTTTAAAAAGATTTGATTTGAAAATTAAAAACTTGACTTAACAAGAAAAGATATGATTCAAACATTAAACCTTTCTCAACAGAAAAGGCAACATACTTGAGATGTTGAATCAAATCATTAATTGATAGTAAGTTTCTTTGAAAAAGGAAAGAAGTTAATTTTGAAAAAGATTTGATTGGAAAATTGATTTGAAAAAGATTTGATTTGGAAGAAATTTTGAAAACTTAGAAAAAAATTGATTTGAAAACAAAATCTTCCCC
>NC_029773.3:32307961-32309064 GCF_000817695.3 Arachis duranensis | reverse complement strand
TACCCTGGCTGGCGTTTAAACGCCAGTCTGTCCTTCTTCACTGGGCGTTTTGAACGCCCAGCTTTTTCTGTGTAATTCCTCTGTTGTATGTTCTGAATCTTTAATTCTCTGTATTATTGACTTGAAAAGACACAAATTAAAAATATTTTTGGATTTTTAATAATAAGGACAAACCAAAATGCAACAAGAATCAAATAACAATGCATGCAGGACACCAAACTTAGCAGTTTGTATACCACTGACACTAACAAAATGGAAATGCATATGAGACACACAAAACAATCAAGTCAATAGAATTTCAAAGATCAGAGCAAGTAAATCATCAAGAACATCTTGAAGATCACTTAGACATATAAATGCATGCAATTGACACCAAACTTATGATGAGACACTAGACTTAAACAAGAAATATTTTTGGATTTTAAAATTTTGTAAAATTTTTTTTTTGTGTTTTTTCGAAAATTAAGTGGAAAAAGATATCAAAATTCTTAATGAGAATTCCAGGAACCAGTGCAATGTTAGTCTAAGACTCCAGTCCAGGAATTAGACATGGCTTCACAGCCAGCCAAGCTCTCAAAGAAAGCTTCGGTCCAAAACACTAGACATGGCCAGAGGCCAGCCAAGCCTTAGCAGATCACTGCTCCAAAAGCAAGATAGATAGAAATCAACAAGCTCTTGTGGTGATAAGTTGAAACCTCGGTCCAATGAGATTAGACATGGCTTCTCAGCCAGCCAGATTTCAACAAATCATCATGAAACACTAGAACTCATCTTCAAGAATTTCGAAAAAAATAAATACCTAATCTAAGCAACAAGATGAACCGTCAGTTGTCCAGCCTAAACAATCCCGGGCAATAACACCAAAACTTGATGTTGCTGCCGGATCTTGGCACTGATGTTACCAAAAGCTTGCTCAAAACTTGAACAATCCCCAGCAACGGCGCCAAAAACTTGGTGCGCGAAATTGTGAACATTACTTTTTCACAACTCTCATAATCCCCGGTAATGGCTCCAAAAACGTGGTAGCTCAATACCATGGCATTACACAACTTCACACAACTAACCAGCAAGTGCACTGGGTCGTCCAAGTAATAAACCTTACG
>NC_029773.3:32306407-32306734 GCF_000817695.3 Arachis duranensis | reverse complement strand
CCGTAATCTATGGTGTGTAGAAACTCCACCGTTGAAAATACATAAGAACAATGTCTAGGCATGGCCGAATGGCCAGCCTCCCAATGATCTAAGATAGCATAAAAATGAAGATAGCTACCAAAGTCCTCTTAAGATCTAAAGTGATCAAAAGATTCCTAATACAATAGTAAAAGGTCCTACTTATAAGAAACTAGTAGCCTAAGGTGTACAGAAATGAGTAAATGACATAAAAATCCTCTTCCGAGCCCACTTGGTGTGTGCTTGGGCTGAGCAATGAAGCAAATTTCGTGTAGAGACTCTTCTTGGAGTTAAACGCCAGCTTTAGTG
>NC_029773.3:32303559-32303709 GCF_000817695.3 Arachis duranensis | reverse complement strand
CTTCTATTCAATTCAGCTTATTCTTGTTCTAAGATATTCATTTGCACCCAAGAACATGATGAATGTGAAGATTATGTGACGCTCATCATCATTCTCACTTATGAACGCGTGCCTGACAACCACTTCCGTTCTACAAGCAAACAAGGCTTG
>NC_029773.3:32298903-32303313 GCF_000817695.3 Arachis duranensis | reverse complement strand
TGATTGAGAACCGACAGCTGAATAGCCGTGCTGTGACAGAGCGCGTTGAACATTTTCACTGAGAGGATGGGAAGTAGCCATTGACAACGGTGAAACCCTACATACAGCTTGCCATGGAAAGGAGTAAGAAGGATTGGATGAAGACAGTAGGAAAGTAGAGAGACGGAAGGGACAAAGCATCTCCATGTGCTTATCTGAAATTCTCACCAATGAATTACATAAGTATCTTTATCCTTATTTTACGTTTTATGTTATCCTCCACAACCATTTGAATATGCCTGACTGAGATTTATAAGATGACCATAGCTTGCTTCATACCAACAATCTCCGTGGGATCGACCCTTACTCGCGTAAGGTTTATTACTTGGACGACCCAGTGCACTTACTGGTTAGTTGTGCGAAGTTGTGATAAAGAGTTGAGATTGCAATTGAGCGTACTATGTTGATGGCGCCATTGATGATCACAATTTTGGAAGAAGCATCTCTATCCCTGTCATTGGAGCAAACAACTTTGAGCTTAAGCCTCAATTAGTTTCTCTAATGCAACAGAATTGCAAGTTCCATGGACTTCTATTGGAAGATCCTCATCAGTTTTTAGCTGAATTCTTACAAATCTGTGACACTGTCAAGACCAATGGGGTTGACCCTGAGGTCTACAGACTTATGCTATTCCTTTTTGCTGTAAGAGACAGAGCTAGAATATGGTTGGACTCACAACCTAAAGAAAGCCTGAACTCTTGGGAAAAGCTAGTCAATGCCTTCTTGGCAAAGTTCTTTCTACCTCAAAAAATTGAGTAAGCTTAGAGTGGAAGTCCAAACCTTCAGACAGAAGGAAGGTGAATCCCTCTATGAAGCTTGGGAAAGATACAAACAATTGATCAGAAAGTGTCCTTCTGACATGCTTTCTGAATGGAGCATCATAGGTATCTTCTATGATGGTCTGTCTGAACTGTCGAAGATGTCATTGGATAGCTCTGCTAGAGGATCTCTTCATCTGAAGAAGACGTCTGCAGAAGCTCAAGAACTGATTGAAATGGTTGCAAATAACCAATTCATGTACACTTCTGAAAGGAACCCTGTGAACAAAGGGACGAATCAGAAGAAAGGAGTTCTTGAGATTGATACTCTGAATGCCATGGAAAGGAGTAAGAAGGATTGGATGAAGACAGTAGAAAAATAGAGAGACGGAAGGGACAAAGCATCTCCATGTGCTTATCTGAAATTCTCACCAATGAATTACATAAGTATCTCTATCCTTATTTTACGTTTTATGTTATCCTCCATAACCATTTGAATCTGCCTGACTGAGATTTACAAGATGACCATAGCTTGCTTCATACCAACAATCTCCGTGGGATCGACCCTTACTCACGTAAGGTTTATTACTTGGACGACCCAGTGCACTTGCTGGTTAGTTGTGTGAAGTTGTGATAAAGAGTTGAGATTGCAATTGAGCGTACCATGTTGATGGCGCCATTGATTATCACAATTTCGTGCACCACCCACTCAAGCCCATCATGGATGGACGCGATTACTGACTTCTTGGAGAACGGTAAACTCCCCAGTGACGAGAAAACGGCAAGAGGGATAAGAAGAGAAGCAGCTAAGTATACCATAATATAGGGCCAGTTGTTTAAGAAAGAGCTTAGCCAACCCTTGTTGAAGTGCTTGCATCCCAACCAAACAGACTACGTGCTACGCGACGTCCACGAGGGATGTTGCGTCCACCACATCAGAGTGGAAGGCTCTTGCCCAGAAACTTGTCAGGGCTGGTTATTACTGGCCTTCGATGATGGCAGACTCCAAAGCATTCGTGGAGAAATGCAAAAGATGCCAAGAGAACGCCAACTTCCACAAAGCACCGGCAACAAAGTTCAGCCTTATGATGGCCTCCCGACCATTTTTGCAATGGGGAGTTGACCTATTAGGACCCTTTCTGTTGGGGCCCGGGCAGGTGAAGTACTTAATCGTCGCCATCAATTACTACACCAAATGGGTGGAGGCCGAGCCACTAGCCTGCATATCATCAGCCAACTGTCAAAAGTTCATGTGGAGGCAAGTAATAACTAGATTTGGAGAAGTTTGGAGAATTCCTGGTCGGCTTGGGCATTAAGCAGAGGTTCTCGTCAGTTGAACACCCCTAGACTAACGGTTAAGTCGAGGCCGCCAACGAAGTCATCTTACAAGGCCTCAAAGAGCGACTTGACCACAAGAAAGGGGCGTGGGCAGACGAGTTAGCCTCGGTCCACTGGTCCTACCGCACAACCCAGCAATCGTCTACCGGGGAGGCCCCTTTCCGCCTCACTTACGGGATTGATTTACAATGCATATGTATATATATATAATGATAACACATGCTTTTTTTTATTTATTAACCTTGACACCTGGCCAATATTTATTTTAAGGTGATTTCTTCCAAACCCATGGCAATTTTGTGGGTAAGTTACCCTTGCACATTTGTCATCATCTCAGCCATTGATCAAGAATAGTTTTTAAAGGTTCATTAATTGATGTACTGTAAAAGTCAAAGCTCATAATGAATGTATAGCATGAATATACTACATTGTAATGTATGAGTAGTTGTTATATATTGATACTGTATAATGTATTGGAGAAAATTTATAATTAAAATTTCTACACTCTAAATTGACTTTTTAACACAAAAAAATCCTTCTTTTGTTCCTCAAACCCTTCTTTTGTTCCTCAAGTTCAACATGCATTTCTGAAAAAAAGAAGACACACAGCCATTAGTCACCCTACCCTCATTTTTTGGCCTTCGTTCTATACTCTCCAACACGTTATTCAACCCCAGGACCTAGGCACACAACCACTGACCCAACCCTCTTCGTTTTCTATTCTTCACTTCAACCACAGGTTCATTCTATTATCTGTGGTTGCGGGAGCCGTCACTGGAACTCTGTGATTGCGGGAGCTATCATTGGAACTTGTTTCCATCAGCTGGGCTCCGGCATCAACTTAGGTGACGCCGAAGGATGACCTCTATGTGCTTGCATGTTGTGAATTTTGTGTACTTAGTAGGTTTACATCTGATCGTGAACAAGCTGTTGCAGGTGGAAGGGGTTTATCATCCCCATTTCTCAGCCGGCTACGAATCACGTGCGGGTGTTTAATTAAGATTGTGTCCCTTCAGAAGTTCAGTTCTTTACTCATTGGATTTCAAGCTTTGGTTGTCATCAAGGTATTTCCATTTCAATTTTTTTAATAATGGAGGTTAGTTTAATTTTAATTTTAATGGAAGTATCTGTCTTTTAAACATTACTCTGTTTATGGTGTTGGGTTTAGGTTCTGAAATTAGGATTTTAATTCACATTTGCTAGTTGTATGCTGTGGCGAGGTTTGGGGCATTAAAATTAAAACGTTATACTGGACTCTTAAACAGTTGGCTTAGGTTAAAAGCCTTGGTTCCAGTGACTGTAGTTTTTTTAAGGAGTTTAAGTTAGCTTTATGCAGTTACTGCCATTGATTCTGTTTATTCACATTTTGGTTCACCAACCTAGATTTTGGCAGGGGTAAAATCATGTCAAGAAATGAGGATGATGTGAAGAATGATTCTGATAATGATTTGGGTGATGATTTCAATTATCAACCGAATGCAGAAGATAATGCTGAAGACGACGATATGGATTCGCTGGATTCTATTAGCAAGAATGAAGAAGTTTCTGGTGTAAAAAGAATAGTGGATTTAATGGTGGAGGATATTTGGAACCTGGAGTTTAGGACAGAGGATGAAGCTTGCCAATTTTATAATGCTTATTCTTGTTGGCATGGATTTGTAATGAGGAAGGACGACGTGGTTAGGGATAATCAAGGTAGAATCATTAGCAGGCAACTTGTTTGCAACAAAGAGGACTGGAGGAATATTAGGTATCTTGATTTGGATGATAGATCAAGGGAGGCAAGGTCACTAATACAAACCAAGTGTCCAGCTTGGCTTAGGGTAAAGCTTGACTACGGCTGCTAGCGAAGAGCCGACATCGAGGTGCCAAACCTTCCCGTCGATGTGAGCTCTTGGGGAAGATCAGCCTGTTATCCCTAGAGTAACTTTTATCCGTTGAGCGACGGCCAAGGAAAGGGCCATAGCAATAGCATCGAGAAGTTTTTGTATCAACGAATCGCACGTAGAGATATTGATAACACACATAGAGTTAATGGTATTTCATAACTAATCGATTGAGCAGCTGCTCGTAGACCACCCAACATTTTGTACCCAAAACAAACGCGCTACCAAGCTGCGCTACATCCCTTTCTCCCCGAAGCATTTCGTCGCTTACTACGCCCTTCCTCGTCTCTGGGTGCCTAGGTATCCAGGGTGCACGAAATTGCAATCACACTTTTGCAATTCCGCACAACTAACCAGCAAGTGTACTGGGTCGTCCAAGTAATACCTTG
>NC_029773.3:32295638-32298828 GCF_000817695.3 Arachis duranensis | reverse complement strand
TCAATCATTGAATCCTACTCAGAATACCACAGACAAGGTTTAGACCTTCCGGATTCTCTTGAATGCCGCCATCAGTTCTATCTTATACCACGAAGATTCCGGTTAAAGAATCCAAGAGATATCTACTTAATCTAAGGTAGAACGGAGGTGGTTGTCAGGCACGCGTTCATAGTTTAGAATGATGATGATTGTCACAGATCATCACATTCATCCGGATTAAGAACAAGTATTATCTTAGAATGGAAGCAAGCATGATTGAATGAGAAACAGTAGTAATTGCATTAATCCATCAAGACACAGCAGAGCTCCTCACCCCCAACCATGGGGTTTAGAGACTCGTGCTGTGGAAGATACAATGAGAAACGTGTAAAGTGTTATGAGGTCCTGATACAATGTCAAAAGATCCTATTAATAGTAAACTAGTACCCTAGGGTGTACAGAAATGAGTAAATGACGTAAAAATCCACTTCTGGGTCCACTTGGTGTGTGCTTGGGCTGAGCAATGAAGCATTTTCGTGTAGAGACCTTTTCTGGAGTTAAACGCCAGCTTTTATGCCAGTTTGGGCGTTTAACTCCCATTTTGGTGCTAGTTCCGGCATTTAACGCTGGGATTTCTGAGGGTGACTTTGAACGCCGGTTTGGGCCATCAAATCTTGGGCAAAGTATGGACTATTATATATTGTTAGAAAGCCCAGGATGTCTACTTTCCAACGCCGTTGAGAGCGCGCCAATTGGGCTTCTGTAGCTTCAGAAAATCCACTTCGAGTGAAGGAAGATCAGAATCCAATAACATCTGCAGTCCTTTTTCAGCCTCTGAATTAGATTTTTGCTCAGGTCCCTCAATTTCAGCCAGAAAATACCTGAAATCACAAAAAAATACAAAAACTCATAGTAAAGTCTAGAAATGTGATTTTTGCATAAAAACTAAAAAATATACTGAAAAGTAACTAAAACATTAAAAACTATGTAAAAACAATGGCAAAAAGCGTATAAATTATCTGCTTATCAGGACACGTGCCCCCACATTCTCTCCATTTCTTCTTCTTTTCTTCCCTCCCTCCCTCCCCCCCTCTCTCTCTCTCTCTCTCTCTCTCTCTCTGTGTGTGTGTGTGTGTGTGTGTGTGTGTGTGTGTGTGTGTGTGTGTGTGTTTCCGAGGTCAACATGCACTCTTCGAGCTCACTTCCCTTCCTCCGTCACCGTCACTTGCCTTTCTCCTTCGCCGCCGATAAGTACTGCTGCTTCAATTTAATTTTGCTTGTTTTGTACTTTTGTTAATAATAGGAGTTTCTAGCTTTTTTTTTTATTTCTGTTTGAGTTTGTTAATTTTTGCTTATTCTGAGATACTGGATTTCTGAAATAATGGTTGAATTGAATGATTCTTCGCTGTCGAATGTTTCTTTCTTTTTTCTCTTCTAAATTTGGATTTTGGTCTGCACAACCTTGGTTTGAGTCAATATGGTTAATTTTTTTATTATGAAGTTGTTGACATCGACAATGGTGAGGTATCTGGTTTAGTGCTGCATCGAATTCCTATACTTGTTCTTTCTTGTTTGAGTTTCCCTGGTCTTGCTTGAAAGCCTTAAGAATATGGATCCTGTGAAAGGATGTAGTGATCAAAGTAAATTGCAAATTCTATAAATTATTTGGAGTATTAAATTGTTAATGAACATATTATGAAATTATGAAATTCTATAAATTTCATGTATTTGATATATATACAGGTGTGGCTCTTATGATCATAACTTACATGCATCAGACTCTCCAGCTTCTCCTGCACCAATTGAATCATTTAGTGATATGGTTCTCTCTCTCTCTCTCTCTCTCTCTCTCTCTCTCCTTATATATATATAAATTGAAGTGTTTGAATGTATTGTGTTATCAAATGTACAGGGAATCAGCCTCTTTATAGAGGAATTACAGAAATAGAAATAACTAGAAAATAGGAAAGAAGGAAAAAATACTATCCTAAAATAAAGGAAAGATTTCTAATCATAAAATCCCTAAAATTAAGCTAAACCTAAAAAGGAAAAGATTTATAATTAATTCTATTTACATAAAAGATTCAAGAAAGGAATTAGGAATCTGATTTTGATTTGATCTAGTCAACACTCCCCCTCAAGCTGGCTTGAAGATATCATTCATTGACAGCTTGCTTATTATGCTATCAAAAGTCTTCTTGGATAATCCTTTAGTTAGAACATCTGCTAATTGTTCCGTAGTTGGAACATAGGAGATGCAAATCTGTCATCTCTCAATCTTTTCCCTGATAAAATGCTTGTCAACTTCAACATGTTTAGTTCTATCATGCAACACTGGATTATGAGAATGGAAATTGCAGATTTGTTGTCACAATACAACCTCATTGGTGGAGAAATGAAAACTTTTAGTTCTTGTAGGATTTTCTCTACCCATAGTGCTTCACATATTCCATGAGCCACTGCTCTAAACTCAGCTTCTGCACTACTTCGTGCCACAACACTCTGTTTTTTACTCCTCCAACTAACCAGGTTTCCGCCAACAAAAGTACAATACCCAGATGTTGACCTTCTATCCATAACATTCCTAGCCCAATCTGCATTTGTATAAACTTCTACTTGAAGATGTCCATGCTTTTTATAGAGTAACCCTTTCCCAGGCGACCCTTTCAAGTACCTTAGGATTCTAAAGACAGCATCCATGTGTTCTTGACCAGGTGAATGCATAAACTGGCTTACCATGCTCACAGCAAAGGCTATATCCGGGCGTGTATGGGATAAATAGATTAGCCTCCCTACCAACCGCTGATATCTCCCTTTGTCCATTACATTTTCTGGTTCAGCTGGCTTCAATTTTAAGTTAGGCTCTATAGGTGTTTCAGCAGCTTTACAACCAAGTAATCCCGTCTCTTTTAAAAGATCTAGGATGTTCTTTCGCTGGTTCATAAAAATGCCGTCCTTAGACCTTGCAAATTCAATTCCAAGGAAGTATTTTAATGAGCCAAGTTCTTTGATTTCAAATGCTTTGGCAAGCTTCTCTTTCAAGTCTTTTAGCTCCCAAAAATTATCACCTGTCAGAATAATGTCATCCACATATACAATTAAGATGGCAGTTTTATTAGCTGCTGAATGCTTATAGAAAAGTGTATGGTCAGCTTGGCTTTGAGTATAACCAAGTCCCTTCACCACCATTCCAAGTCGTTCAAACCAAGCT
>NC_029773.3:32286592-32288055 GCF_000817695.3 Arachis duranensis | reverse complement strand
ACTATCATATATTGCTGGAAAGCCCAGGATGTCTATTTTCCAACGCCGTTGAGAGCGCGCCAATTGGGCTTCTGTAGCTCCAGAAAATTCACTTCGAGTGCAGGGAGGTCAGAATCCAACAGCATCTGCAGTCCTTTTTGGTCTCGGAATCAGATTTTTGCTCAGGACCCTCAATTTCAGCCAGAAAATACCTGAAATCACAGAAAAACACACAAACTCATAGTAAAGTCCAGAAAAAAAGTGAATTTTAACTAAAAACTAATAAAAATATACTAAAAACTAACTAGATTATACTAAAAACATACTAAAAACAATGCCAAAAAGCATACAAATTATCCGCTCATCAATCCACCATAAGCCTTTCCTCGTTTGAACCTCGCCCTTAACTTGAAGGCTATGCCATCCTAAGGTGCTGCTAGATGGAAGGATCTTATCAACGTCCATGAATAATAAATCATAGCATTGATCAAACTGCCGAATCGGAAAAATTAGGTGCTATCATATAGCATAGCTTTGTATCGGCTAAGTTCACGAGTTGGAGATAAGCGGACTCGAACCGCTGACATCCGCCACAGGGTAAACCACCGCCTCTCGTAGATGGAAGGTATCATATTTTGTAGAATCTCACAACCACGATCTGACGCCGCCATAATTTGTCCATCTGGTTCCGGCCAATCGTCGTCTCACTGTCACTGATAATGTCCAAGTGGAAAATTTTCATAATTTTGGTGTCAAGACCTGCCATATTATGGGTATATTGCATTCCAGAAGGGTGAATATCGTCATGCTGGCTTCACACATAAAGATTTGTACAATCACATTGATCGTTATCATCGGTCAAAAGTTAAAAACCGGAATGCCAATGCGGTAATAAACTATTTGATTGGCAAGTCAAACAACGATCCACTGTTCTTTGGAAAGTATAGGTTCACTAGTGACGAAAGGCCCGAGCATATTTTCTGGGCAGATGGGCAATCAATTATTGACTATCACTATTTTGGAGATATTGTTGCCTTTGATTCAACCTACAAGAAGAATAAATAGAACAAGTCTTTGGTCATTTTCTCTAGATGCAATCATCACGGGCAGACTGTTATCTTCGGCTCCGGCCTACTATCCGACGAAACCACAGAGACGTATAAGTGGTTGTTGGAAACTGATGAGCGGATAATTTGTATGCTTTTTGGCATTGTTTTTAGTATGTTTTTAGTATAATCTAGTTAGTTTTTAGTATATTTTTATTATTTTTTAGTTAAAATTCACTTTTCTGGACTTTACTATGAGTTTGTGTGTTTTTCTGTGATTTCAGGTATTTTCTGGCTGAAATTGAGGGTCCTGAGCAAAAATCTGATTCCGAGACCAAAAAGGACTGCAGATGTTGTTGGATTCTGACCTCCCTGCACTCGAAGTGGATTTTCTGGAGCTACAGAAGCCCAATTGGCGCGCTCTCAACGGCGTTGGAA
>NC_029773.3:32279261-32280250 GCF_000817695.3 Arachis duranensis | reverse complement strand
TTCAGGATATTGATTCTGACAAAAAGTTCATTGTTAATGGACAGAGAATCAAGCATTATCTTGAAGGAAACTTTGAGCAGGAGTGCTCAAAACTGAGGCTTGAGTGATTCTCAGTGAAAGTCCAGCTAAAGACAGTAAAGAAGCGCTTGCTGGGAGGCAACCCAGTCATTAGCAGGTTATATGTTTTGTTTCTACAAGGGCAAATATCAAAAATGAAGGAGTTCACAGAGTTACAGAAGGATTCAGCTCAAAAAGCAGAGAAAATGAGCTTACTGGCGAAAAAACGCCAGTAAGGGGCATTTTGGGCGTTAAACGCCAGAATGGGTACCATTCTGGGCGTTTAACGCCAGGAATGGTGCCATTTTGGGCGTTAAACGCCCAGAATAGTGCCCATTCTGGGCGTTTAACGCCAGGTGTGCAGCATCCTGGGCGTTTTGAAAAACGCCCAGTGATAAAAGGCTTTCTGGCGTTTAACGCCAGCCAGGGCACCTGGCTGGGCGTTAAACGCCCAAAAGGGGTAGCAATTGGGCGTTAAACGCCAGAATGGGTGCCATTCTGGGCGTTTAACGCCAGAAAGGTGGGGGGACCACATTTTTGTTTTCAACTCAAATTTTTTTCAAACTTTCCTCTTTTTACCCATACTCTTCTACATAAATGCACTGCAACCTTTCATCATTCACTTTCAAATCTTCACAAATCAAAACCATTCTTCAAATCTATTTCAAATTAATCCCAAATCTTCTTCAAAAACTCACCCTTTTCTCAATTTCTTTCCATATCTTCTCAAATCTCCCTTCAAATCTCTCTTTTTTTTTCGAAAAAAAAACTCTCCCCCTCACCTTATAAATTCGTGTTTGGCTTCCTCTTTCCACCACACCATTCGAATTTCCTCTTCATCTCTCTCTCTTCTCTTCTTTCTTCTCTTTTTGCTTGAGGACAAGCAAAACCTCTAAGTTTGGTGTGCTTTTTCGTGATCACTAAGCCAAGAT
>NC_029773.3:32264310-32276526 GCF_000817695.3 Arachis duranensis | reverse complement strand
TGATGGCGGCATTCAAGAGAATCCGGAAGGTCTAAACCTTGTCTGTGGTATTCTGAGTAGGATTCAATGACTGAATGACTGTGACGTGCTTCAAACTCCTGAAGACGGGGCGTTAGTGACAGACGCAAAAGAATCACTGGATTCTATTCCGGCCTGATTGAGAACCGATAGATGAATTCCGCTATGCTATGACAGAGCATATGCAATCACTTTCACTGAGAAGATGGGAGGTAGCCATTGACAACGGTGAAACCCTACATACAGCTTGCCATGGAAGGAGACTCGCGTGTTTGAAGAAGAAGACAGTAGGAAAGCGGAGATTCAGAAGATGGAGCATCTCCAAACCTCAACCTATTCTCCATTACTGCAAAACAAGTAACCATTTCATGTTCTTTTGTTTTCCACAATCAATCCTGATAATTTCTGATATCCTGACTAAGATTTACAAGATAACCATAGCTTGCTTCAAGCCGACAATCTCCGTGGGATCGACCCTTGCTCGCGTAAGGTATTACTTGGATGAACCAGTGCACTTGCTGGTTAGTTGTGCAGAATTGCAAGTGTGATTGCAATTTCGTGCACCAGAAACCTTTGTTGAAGCGATGGGTGAGAAAAGTCCTAAAGCAGTAATAACAGACGGAGACCTTGCCATGCGAGATGCAATCAAAAATGTTCTTCCTGATGCGACCCATCTGTTATGCGGATGGCATCTGCAGAGAAATGCATGTGAAAATATAAAGAATCCGAATTTTCTGCGTGATTTTAAGGGTCTTATATATGACAACAACGACCACAGAGACTTTGATTGGAGATGGGCAGCCATTTTGGATAAGCACAACCTTGTTGGGAGTACCTGGATGGAAAAGACGTACAAAACTTGTGCGATGTGGTCCCATTGTTTCCTCTAGGATAAGTTTTTTGATTACATAAGGATGACATCACAGTGCGAAGGTATAAATTCTCTCATCAGATTTTATGTTAATTGCAAGAACACACTCATTGACTTCATGCATAACCTGGATAGGGCCTTAAAGGAGTATAGAAACAACGAATTAATAGCTGACTTTAAGACTCAGTGCTCAGAGCCAGTGATGATTACCTCGCTAGAGGTATATGAAAGATCTGCATCACGTTATTTCACGCGTAACATTTTCAAGGAAATTCGTAATGAGATTCAGAGGGTAGGGGCTTTGAATATCAATGTACTAAGCACAACCTTGGACAAGGTCGAGTTTAGTGTGACTGCTCTCAGAGACCCAGCCACAGATCGACAGGTGGAAGTTGATAGAAGTAAGAATCTGTTCTCGTGCTCGTGCATGCTGTTTGAATCACGTGGTATTCCCTGCAGTCATGTCTTCTGTGCCATGAAGTTTGAAAACATACTTGAGTTTCCAGATTCGTTGATCTATAAAAGGTTAACAAAGAATGCGAAGAACGAATTTATTAGCAGAAAAATGCGTGTGAATGATGACGTTGAAAGGGTCTTTAAGTTTCGAGTTGGTGCATTGGCATCGAATTGTAACAAGCTGTGTGATATTGCTTGCAAGGATCTTGCAGACTTTGATGAAGTCCAGTCTGAACTTGTCAATTTAGTTATCCGCCTGCAGTCACGCAAACAAGGCAAGTCAACTCGTAATGTTAAGTGGAAGGCATCAACGATCCCTTTGTTGTCAAAAGCAAAGGAGCCCCTTCCAAGAAGTCTTCTTGGAGGAAGAAGAGAGCATGCTCTAATTGCCACAAGTACGGTCATTACTACAAGCGCTATCTAGATCTGATACAGCATAGTGTGGAAGGTAACTGTTCATACCCTGGGTCAAGCTCTCCGACCTGGGATGTTCTACAGACAAAACGACCGACCTCTTCAGGTTAGGATGACCTGATCTCTTCTCAAAGAGCTCGGCTAAGTCACAGGAAAGCCCAATAAAGGGCCCAAACAGAGGAACACGTCCCGAATCCAAGGGCAGCCTAAGCCCGTAGAGATAAAGGGAGTTTCCTTTAAGATAAGATAACCTCACTCAAAAGATAAAAGATAAAGATAAGATAACTAACTTATCTTATCTAAGAAGGTCACTCAACTCTATTATAAATACGCTAGAGCACCCAGGTATAACTCATACTCTGATTCTACTCAATACATGCTTAATACCCTTGCTAACTTAAGCATTGGAGTCCCTTGCAGGTACCCCCCACCCTCCGGGGACGAAGGATCAGCACCATCACCAAGTCGGACACAACAGCCCCGACCAGCACAGAAGATCTCGTCCGAGATCGACCTACAGTTTCAGATAAACCCCCGGAACATTGGCGCCGTTGCCGGGGAACCCGGAAGTCATCCTATTACCATGGTGGACGATCATGACAACGATCACACCTTAGATCTAGAAGAAAGAATGCCGCATAAAAACGCGGACTCCACACCAAAAGATACTCCCCAAATCAACAATAAGAACTCCCCAAACGGGGGAGCCCTGGATGCATTTCAAGATCGGTTAAAATAACTTGAGGAAGACGCTCTACGTCAACGAGAGGCCGAGAAGGATCTACAAAGAAAAATAAGGCGATGCCGGGAATTGGAGAACAAACTCCTAAAACTTGAAGCCGACATCAAGACTAAAGCCAGCCGATCCACTCCCGAAAATAGCACCCGCAAGGAGCAAGATCCATTCACCAAGGCGATCATGAAGACAAGAATCCCAAAAGACTTTAAACTCCCAGACATGACCTTGTACGACGGCACTACGGATCCCAGCCATCATCTCAGCAAATTCAGGAGCAGAATGTATCTCACCGATGCCTCAGATGCAGTTCGTTGCAAAGTCTTTCCAATTACTTTAACAAAAACAGCAATTAGATGGTTTGACAACCTCCCTCCTAGATCCATCTCGAGTTTCAACGACATGGCCAAGAAATTCCTGGCCAGATTCTCCATCCAAAAGGACAAAGCTAAACATGCGCCGAGCTTACTGGGAATCAGACAAGGAGAAAGGGAAACCCTGCGCAACTACATGGAGAGATTCAACAAGACATTCCTGGATATACAAAACCTGCCAACAGAGGCCGCTATCATGGGCCTCATTAATGGCCTGCGAGAAGGGCCTTTTAGTCAATCTATATCAAAGAAGTACCCCACGTCTCTGAACGAGGTGCATGAACGAGCGAAAAAGTACATCAACATGGAAGAAAACTCCCGATTAGGAGAGACCTCAAAGGCTGGGCTCACCTCTCGGGATAAAGACAAAGATTCCAGAAAGAAGGAAGATCGCCATAGAGAGAAAATAAAAAATATCACAATTACACCCCTCTTCGGGTGTCTCTTGTGGATGTCTATAGAGAGGTTTGCAACACAGAAAAAATACCACCAGCTCGACCACTCAAAGGCAAAAAAGGAGGAGAAAATCGGGCTGAATATTGTGAATACGATCAGATCCGCAGGCACTCCACCAATGAGTGTTTTGACTTAAAAAATGTCATAGAAAAGCTCGTACAAGAAGGAAAGCTAGATCGATACCTGGCCTCCCATGATGATGAACAAAGGAAAAGAAGATGAGCAGAAGATGTCGGACCAACCGCGCGATCATCCCGGATGCCAGAAAGACATGTCCACATGATACACGGCGGATTCACCGGGGGAGGAATCTCCAAATCATCCCACAAAAGACATCTCAAAGACGTATATCACGTCGCAGAAAAAGAGGAAGCACCCGATATCCTGGCGATCACTTTTACCAAGGAAGACGCATTCGGCATCTCGTCAGGGCATGACGATCCCATGGTCATCACAATTATACTGGCAAACACAAATCTTCACCGCATGTTGATAGACCAGGGGAGCTCTGCCGATATCTTATTCAAAACCACTTTCGACAAACTTGGCTTGGAAGAAAAAGAACTCAGAGCATATCTGGACAGCTTGGACAAACTTCGCTCCACACAACTTTTGGAAAAGGAAGTCAGTCAAGAACACTCAAAATAGATTACATCATCATGGACGTAAGCTCAGCCTACAATGCCCTAATAGGTCAGGCAACGTTAAATCAGCTCGGCACAATAGTCTCGACTCCGCATCTATGCATGAAGTTCCCAACGACAGGTGGAATAGCCATAGTAAAGGCAGATCAGAAGATGGCGTGCCGCTGTTACAACGAAAGTTTAAACCTCAGAGGCAGAGGAGAAGAATTCCACACAATCGAGCTCGGTGGAGTTCGGAGGCGAGAGGAGCTCTGCCCACAACCTGAAGGAGAAATAGAGAAAATTCAGATCGGGAACACCCCGGACCAAACAACCAACATCGGCACACTCCTAAAAGGGGACATAAAAGAATTACTCATACAGTTCCTACGCGACAACGCCGACCTCTTTGCGTGGAAGGCCGCAGACATGCCAGGCATAAATCCCAAACTAATGTGCCACAAGCTAGAAGTCTACCCAGGATCTCGGCCGGTACAACAAAGGCGCAGAAAGCTAGGACCAGAACGCTCTCAAGCGGTGGAAGAACAGGTACGAGCTCTACTGGAGGCAGGCTTCATAAGAGAAGTCAAATACCCGCTATGGCTTGCTAATGTCGTTTTGGTAAAAAAGTCAAATGGGAAGTGGAGAATGTGCACCGACTATACCGATCTCAACAAAGCTTGCCTGAAAGATCCTTATCCGCTCCCAAATGTCAACACACTGGTAGATGCCTCCTCCGGATACAAATACCTTTCCTTTATGGACGCATACTCAGGATATAACCAAATCCCAATGTACCCACCCGACCAAGAAATAACCTCTTTCTTAACCCCAAAGGCAAATTACTGCTACATTGTTATACCCTTCAGTCTCAAAAACGCGGGAGCCACTTACCAAAGATTAATGAACAAAGTTTTTTCAGATCACATCGGAAAGATCATGGATGTCTACGTAGACGACATGCTAGTGAAGACGCAAAACGAAGAGATGTTATTATTCGACCTGACACAAGTATTCAACACCATAAGACGACATGGCATGCGACTCAATCCCGTGAAATGTACCTTCGCAGTAGAAGCTGGTAAATTCTTGGGTTTTATGATCACACAGAGAGGAATCGAGGCAAACCCGGACAAGTGCAGGGCCATACTCGACATGAAAAGTCCGACTTGTATCAAAGAGGTACAACAACTCAACGGGCGGTTGGCAACCTTTCCTGGCTGGATCAGCAATAAAATCTCTCCCCTTCTATGCCACTCTAAGGAAGGGAAAGGAGTTTGAATGGATAGCTGAATGCAAGCAAGCCTTCTAAGACTTCAAAAAATTTCTGGGACGACCACCTATATTAAGTCGGCCACGGGAAGGAGAACCACTCATCTTATACCTCGCAGTGGGAAATCGGGCAATAGCCTCAGCACTGGTCTGAGAAAACAATAGTAGGAAACAACCCATATACTTTATCAGCAAAGCGTTACAAGGATCCGAGCAGAACTACCAGAAAATAGAAAAGTTCGCTTACGCTCTCATAATAACATCTCGACGACTTCGCCCATATTTCCAGTCTCACACCATTAAAGTGCGGACCAACCAGCCCATAAAAGGAATCTTACAGAAAACAGACTTGGTAGGCAGAATCTTGCAATGGGCAGTCGAGTTGTCTGAATTTAACCTTCAATACGAAGCTCGGACGGCCATCAAATCTCAATATCTGGCCGACTTCATTGCGGAATTTACGGACACACCGGAAATCCCCGTAGAATGGAATCTATATGTGGATGGCTCCTCAAATAAAACGGGAAGTGGCACAGGCATAATAATTGAAAGCGACCAGGGGACCCAAATCGAACTCCCTTAAATTCGGGTTCCCTACCTCAAACAATCAAGCGGAATATGAAGCACTACTAGCTGGTTTGAAGCTGGCTAGGGAGGTTGGAGCTCAAAAACTTATCATCTTCAATGATTCACAGGTAGTTACTTCACAAATAACAGGAAGCTACACAGCCAAAGATCCCACTATGAAAAAATACTTGGACAAAACCAGGGAACAGCTCGAACAACTCGGAGAGTACGAGGTTCGTCAGATACCCCGAAAATAAAACGCCCGGGCCGATGCACTCTCAAAACTAGCCAGCACCAAACCAGAAGGCAACAATAGAAGCCTCATACAAGAAATTCTATCGAATCAATCAATCTCGAAAGAAGAAAAAATCCTAGCCATAACAGGTCACGATCAGGGATGGATGACTCCCATAATTAACTACCTCAGAACAAAAGTTCTCCCCACAGATGACAAAGAGGAAAAGAGGTTAAAATGAGAAGCACAGTACTACACCCTCATAAATAATACTCTATACAAAAGAGGGATTTTGATACCACTGCTAAAATGCGTGCCGACTTCCAACACAAAAGACGTCCTAGAAGAAGTACACAGTGGCATCTGTGTCAATCACCTCGGAGCGCAGGCATTCACCAAAAATAGTACTTCGGGCAGGATTTTATTGGCCAACTCTACAAAAAGAAGCCACAGAATTTGTAAGGACGTGCTCACCATGTCAGAAGCATGCCAACTTTCACACCGCTCCACCTGAGGAACTCATTAGCATAACCTCACCTTGGCCATTCACAAAATGGGGACTCGATCTCCTCGGACCTTTTCCTCAAGGATCAGGACAAGTCAAATTCCTCATAGTAGGAATAGACTACTTCACAAAATGGATTGAGGCAGAACCCTTAGCCAATGCCACAGCTCAAAGAAGTCAGAAATTCCTATATAGAAATATCGTCACAAGGTTTGGAGTTCCATACTCCATCACTACAGACAATGGTACCCAATTCATAGACGCAGGCTTAAGAAAACTAGCGGCCGACCTGAATATAAAACAACAATTCACATTCGTTGAGCACCCCCAAGCCAATGGGCAAGCTGAAGCTGCTAACAAAGTTATATTAGCAGGGTTAAAATGGAGATTACAGGATGCAAATGGAGCCTGGGCTGAGGAACTCCCACAGGTTCTATGGGCATATCGAACGACGCCACATTCCACCACAAAGGAATCACCCTTCCGATTAGCATATGGAGTGGAGGTGATGATCCCAGTGGAGGTCGAAGAAGGGTCACCCAGAGTGATCCACTTTAGCGAGAAAGCCAATCACCGACTTCAAAGGAAAGAGCTCGACTTACTTCCGGAAATCCGAGAAAGAGCCCGGATAAGGGAAGAGGCGCTAAAATGACGAATGGCTTCCAGGTATAACCAAAAGGTAATACGACGGACCTTCACTGAGGATGACCTCTTCCTAATACGAAACGACATCAGAACAACTCGACTGGGATAAGGAAAGCTGGCAGCAAACTGGAAAGGACCCTACCGAGTCATAGAAGTGCTGGGAAAGGGCTATTACAGGCTTTCTGAACTCGACGGGCGAGAGCTTCCTAGGTCATGGCACGCCTGCAACCTAAGAAGGTACTATAGTTAGGGGTGATAAAAGATCTTGGACAAGGCACACTCTTTTTCTTGAAAAAATGTTTTCTAACGAGGCGCCCCGCCAAGACTTACAAATCACCCGATTTAGGAAATTAACTCCTCATGTATATTTACATTCTTTCTTAATAAAATTTGTTCAGATTCTCTACAGATGCTCAAGTCGTATTATTCTGAAAACATTCATCGCCCGATTATAAAGCTACAGATCGACAAAAAGTGAAAACCGAATTCACTGCGCGATCACGATAAAAATGAGGGTTAAAACCCAAAATTTACAAAATTGGCAAAGATGAAAACAGAATAATGCAAGAAGTTATAGAAAGTGATCCATAAAAAGGACCTGACGAGGTCCTAATAAAATGGATTGCTATAAAATAACTTAAAGACTGGCCGGCACAAAAGTCGGACCAGCCACAACAACTCAAGTTATAAGTAAAGCCCTGGAAAGAGGTCTGGCCAACTCTATAAAAGAGGATTACTATAACTTCGAAGAGCCCGACATGAGGAAGTCGGACTCCTACAAAAAAAGTTACAAAAGATAATCCCTGAAAGAGATCTGAAACAAGGTCCAAGAAAGAGGATTATCAAGTAACTCGACAGGGCCCGACGTGACAAAGTCGGCCTGGAAAGATAAGTTACAAAAGATAAATCCCTGAAAGAGACCTAAACAAGGTACAAGAAAGAGGATTATCAAGTAACTCAACAGGGCCCGATGTGACAAAGTCGACCCGGAAAGATAAGTTACAAAAGATAAATCCCTGAAAGAGACCTAAACAAGGTCTAAGAAAGAGGATTATCAAGTAACTCGACAAGGCCCGTCGTGACAAAGTCGGCCCGAAAAGATAAAGTTACAAAAGATAAAACCCTGAAAGAGACCTGAACAAGGTCCAAGAAAGAGGATTATCAAGTAACTCGATAAAGCCCGACATGACGAAGTAGGCCCGGAAAAAAATAAAGTTACAAAAGGTAAACCCCCAAAAGAGATCTGCACAAGATCCAAGAAAAAGGATTACCTAGTAACGGAACAGGGACCGACATGAAGAAGCCGGACTAAAGCTACAAAAAGTTATAAAAAGTACACCCGAGGGGTTACTAGAAATAACTCAAATATCAACTGAGAGAATCAACTAACAGAGGGGAGATAACTCGACCCGAAAGACCTCGACCTCGCCAAAATCGATCTATAAAGTATTCTATCAAAGAATACTCAAACAAACAACTTGCCTTAAAAGGGACACTTCAACTAAGGCACAAAGGCAATCGAAAGAGGTCGGATAAAAAACACTCTGAATATTCCAGGCAAAGTGCTAAAGAAAGCTACAAGCAAGCATATCACAAAGGAACAAGGCAGTTACCATAAAACAAGACTCAAGAGGCCGAAACCAACCCCAAGAGCAAGAGAAACTATTTTGTTTTTCAAAATAAAGTTGCTAAAATAGCAACTGGAGCATCCAAAGTCAGAGATCACAAACTTACAAAAGTAAAGAGTTCAAAAGCCCACAAAACCGAGCTATACATAAGCATATCAGAAAAGTTATAGAGGATCCAAAGGCTTCCCAGTTGCAGCATCTTGGGGAGAAGGAGGGGGAGTCTGAAGGGGAACTGCATCCACTGTCCCGTCATTCCGGTTCAAAATCTAGACGTCTGGATCAGATTCCGGCTGTGTAGCTTCAACTGCCAAGGTTGAGGAAGGCGGGACAACAGAGGCTTTGGCAGAAGTGACCGGAGGAGGGACGACATCATCATCATCATCGGGATCGTCAGGGACAATCTTATCATCCTTCACAACATTATCCAAGCTAAATAAGGCAAGATCAGCTCCCGGGGTGATAACCTGAACCTGCTCTTTCAGATTCTCATAGGCCGCAGTAACACTACCTACGAGATGACTTTAAAGTTCAGAGTAATCAGCCTGAACAGATTCCAACCTACTCCTGAGCTCCATCACCTCTCTATAGGTAGTAACATAGCTATCCTTGTGTTTTTGAGCCGTATCCTCAACCAGTTGCGCGGCAGCCGCCAGGCCAACAGCCCGGGCCTTCTCCCCCTTCAGCTCTTTTTTCAGCTCGGCCACTTCCACCTCGAGCTCCTCCTTCAAACCCTTAATTCGGTCAAATTCTGATTTCTCCTCCTCCATAAAAGCCTTGGTAGCATGAATAGGAAGATCTTGAACAGTTCGGTATAAAGCCGCTCCCATGTGTGCCAGAGTAATACCACTCCGAGTAATAAATTCTAAATGACGAAGAATGGATACATCGTCGGTAGGCATGACACCATAAGGAGCAATGTTGGTCTACGAACCCAACCGCATCAAAATCCGGAGCACCAAGATTAAATGGCTTGACAGTCCGAGGTCTTTTTGGAGGAGGAGAAACTAGAGGAGCAGAGGTACCCACTGAAGACGAAGGCGGGTTGACCAAATGAACCCGGGGAGTCGGGATCATCCTCCCCGGCCCAGGAGAGCTCGAAACAGACGGCTTCGACAAAACTTGGAAGGACCTTCCCCGGTCACTTTGGCCGGGACGTTCTGAGCTGCAGTATCCTTCCTCGCCTTCTTAAAGGCTTTCAGTGAGTCATTATTCTTCAACATCTCTAAAAAATAAGAAAAAATACAAACGACTTATGAATATCCAGAAAAGAAAGCAGAAAACAAATGACATGGGAGTATAGTTTATAAAATACCCAGCACATCATGAATCAAGGATGGATCCCCCAGAAACTTCTTGGTCTCAAGATGAGGAGGCTCCCCCCAAATATCCTCTAAAGCAGCGACAAAGGCCTGCTCGACGTCATCTAACATCTCCCAAGTATATGGTGCACGAATTTGCAATCCGTACCACTAACCAGCAAGTGCACTGGGTCGTCCAAGTAATACCTTACGTGAGTAAGGGTCGATCCCACGGAGATTATTGGTTTGAAGCAAGCTATATTTATTTTATTAATCTTAGTCAGGATATCAATTAAAATTATCAGTTGGAATTATTAGAAAAATAAAAGAGCGTGAATTAATTACTTGTAATGCAATAATGGAGAATATGTTGGAGTTTTGGAGTTGCTTTGTCTTTTGAATTTCTGTAATGTAATATTCCATCCATGGAAAAGTGCAAAGTTCCTTCTATGGCAAGCTGTATGTAGGGTGTCACCATTGTCAGTGGCTACTTCCCTTCCTCTCAGTGAAAACGGTCCAAATGCTTTGTCACAGCACGGCTAATCAGCTGTTGGTTCTCGATCATGTTGGAATAGGATCCATTGATCCTTTTGCATTTGTCATCACGCCCAGCAATCGCGAGTTTGAAGCTCGTCACAGCCATTCAATCCTTGAATCCTACTCGGAATACCACAGACAAGGTTTAGACTTTCCGGATCCTCAAGAGTGGCTGCCATCAATTCTAGCTTATACCACGAAGATTCTGATTAAGGAATCTAAGAGAAGCTTATTCAATCTGATGTAGAACGGAGGTGGTTGTCAGGCACACGTTCATGGATTGAGGAAGGTGATGAGTGTCACGGATCATCACCTTCTTCATAATTAAGCGCGAATGAACATCTTAGATAGGAACACACACATTTGAATGGAGAAATAGAAACAATTGCATTAATTCATCGAGACGCTGCATAGCTCCTCACCCCCAACAATGGAGTTTAGAGACTCATGCTACCAAGGAATATAAAATCCAGTTCTATAGACGTCATGAGATACAAGATAAGTCTCTAAAAGTTGTTTAAATAGTAAACTAGTAACCTAAGTTTATAGAAAATGAGTAAACTAAGATAATTGGTGTAGAAATCCACTTCTGGGGCCCACTTGGTGTGTGCTGGGGCTGAGACTAAAGCTTCTCACGTGCTTGGGCTGTTTCTGGAGTTGAACGCCAGGTTGTAACGTGTTTTGGGCGCTGAACTCCAACTTGTAACTTTTTTCTGGCGCTGGACGCCAGACAACAGCATGAAACTGGCGTTAAACACCAGTTTACGTCGTCTATCTTCACACAAAGTATGGACTATTATATAATGCTGGAAAGCCCTGGATGTCTACTTTCCAACGCTGTTGAGAGCGCGTCAATTGGACTTCTGTAGCTCCAAAAAATCCATTCCAAGTGCAGGGAGGTCAGGATCCAACAGCATCAGCAGTCCTTTTTCAGCCTAACTTAGATTTTTGCTCAGCTCCCTCAATTTCAGCCAGAAAATACCTGAAATCACAGAAAAGCACACAAACTCAGAGTAAAGTCCAGAAATATGATTTTTGCCTAAAAACTAATTAAAACATACTAAAATCTACATGAAATTACCCCCAAAAAGTGTATAAAATATCCGCTCATCACAACACCAAACTTAAACTATTGCTTGTCCTCAAGCAACTAGATAAATAAAATAGGATGAAAAGAAATTAAGAAGTAATAATATCTTAGAGTTTTAAATGGAGCTCAGATTCTTATTAGATGAGTGGGGCTTGTAGCTTTTTGTTTCTGAATAGTTTTGGCATCTCCCTCTATCCTTTGAAATTCAGAATGATTGGCATCCATAGGAACTCAGAATTCAGATAGTATTATTGATTCTCCTAGTGTAGTATGTTGATTCTTGAACACAGTTACTTTATGAGTCTTGCCCGTGGCCCTAAGCACTTTGTTTTCCAGTATTACCACCAGATACATAAATGCCACAGACACATGACTGGGTGAACCTTTTCAGATTGTGACTCAGCTTTGCTAAAGTCCCCAGTTAGAGGTGTCCAGAGCTCTTAAGCACACTCTTTTTGCTTTGGATCACGACTTTAACCACTCAGTCTCAA
>NC_029773.3:32262833-32263877 GCF_000817695.3 Arachis duranensis | reverse complement strand
TGATCTGTGGGGTGCTTGGTCCTTCAAGGATTAATTTTTGGCGCTTCATCTCCCTTAAATCACGCCCTTGCTGTTCTTGCTCCTTAAGCAGTTTGCAAAGCATGCTACTTTGATTGTTCTGTTCTTCCTTTATTTGGTTCATAGCTTCTTGCAATTTGGAAATAAATGCTTCAAGATGTTCCCAATATTCGAATTGAGGAAGTTCTGGGAGGACTTCTTGTGCTCTCCTCTTGATTGGATCATCCTGCAGCTGTTGTCTTTCCATTGATATTTTAGTGATTGGCCTCTCAACTGAAATATATTCTGTTATTTCCATCTTCACTCCGGCATCTCTGCAGAGCATAGAAATTAAGCTTGGATAGGCCAATCTGGCGTCCTTGAAATTCTTGTTTGCTATTTTGTATAGTCCACACGAGATCAGTTGATGGACTTCTACTTCTTTTCCCAACAAGATGCAGTGAATCATCACTGCTCTTTTAACAGTAACTTCAGAACGGTTGCTGGTGGGCAATATGGAACGCCCAATGAAATCCAGCCAGCCTCTGGCAGCTGGTTTGAGATCTTCTCTTTTGAGTTGATTTGGGATACCAGTTGTGCTGGTGGTCCACCTGGCTTCAGGGATGCATATATCCTCTAGAATCTTGTCTAGGCCTTTGTTTACCCTCATCATTCTCCTATTAAAGGAGTCTGGGTCATCCTTCAGTTGAGGAAGCTTAAAGATCTCCCTGATTTTGTCAGGATGGGTGTGAACAATCTTTCCTTTGACTAAGGTCCGATGATCATAGAGGGCAGCTCCAATTATTCTTTGCCTGTCTGTCTTCCATAGATTTGCATAGAACTCCTGAACCATATTCCTTCCCACTTTCGTTTCAGGATTAGCTAGGATTTTCCAGTTCCTGTTTTGAATTTGTTCTTAGATCTCCGGATATTCATCTTCTTTCAGATTGAACTTGACTTCCGGGGTCACTGATCTTAGACTCATTATTTTGTAGTAATGGTCTGAATGTTCTTTAGTTAAGAACTTCCCTTGATTCCAAAGTGGTT
>NC_029773.3:32261233-32262474 GCF_000817695.3 Arachis duranensis | reverse complement strand
AAAGATTTTAAAAGATAATTAAGTTTGAAAAGAAATTGGAAAGAGAGTTGGATTGGATTGGAAAAAGGTTTATGTTTATGTATGAAGCTATATTATTTTTTTGAAAAAGGAATTTTAGAAATTAGGGTTCTTAAAAAACTATTTTGATTTGAAGGATGACATTTTGAAACATGTTTATGCAAGAAATCATGATTTGAAACATTAAAAATTAGAAAATTTGTAAAAGAAAACGAATTTTACCTCCTCCCCACCATCCTGGCATTAAACGCCCAAATGCTGCATGTTTTGGGCGTTTAACGCCCAATTGCTGCTTCTCCTGGGCGTTCAACGCCCAGTTGTTGCTTCTTTCTGGCGTTGAACGCCAGGAAGTCCTTTATCACTGGGCATTTTTCTAAACACCTAGGATGCTGTAATTCTAGCGTTAAACGCCCAGAAGGTGCTTCTTTCTGGCGTTCAACGCCCAGAAGATGCTCCTTTCTGGCGTTTAACGCCTAGATGGCTACCCTTACTGGCGTTGAACGCCCAGTGGGTGCTTCTTTTGGATGTTCAATGCCCAAAATGTTTCTTACTGGCTTTTTCACGCCAGTAAGCTTCCAAATTCCCTTGTAACTCTGTGAATCCAATCAATTTCTATTTTACCTTGAAGATACTTTGACATATACCTGTAAAAATCAATTAATTAATCAAAACGAATAAAATTAAATTTTGTGATTGGCTGGGTTGCCTCCCAGCAAACGCTTCTTTAATGTCGTTAGCTGGACTATTACTGAGCTTTAATTAAGTCTCAGTTTTGAGCATTCTTGCTCAAAATTGCTTTCAAGATAATGTTTAACTCTCTGTCCATTAACAATGAACTTTTTGTTAGAGTCATTATCTTGAAGCTCTACGTATCCATATGGTGATACACTTGTAATTACATATGGACCTCTCCACCGGGATTTTAATTTCCCGGGGAATAATTTGAGCCTAGAATTAAATAGCAGAAATTTCTGCCCTGGCTCAAAGACTCTGGATGACAATTTCTTATCATGCCATCTTTTTGCTTTCTCTTTATAAATTTTTGCATTCTCGAAAGCATTGAGTCTAAATTCCTCTAGCTCATTTAACTGGAGCAATCGTTTTTCTCCAGCTAACTTGGCATCATGGTTCAGGAATCTGGTTGCCCAGTAGGTCTTATGTTCCAATTCCACTGGCAAGTGACATGGCTTTCCATACACAAGCTGGTATGGAGAGGTCCCTAT
>NC_029773.3:32256555-32258357 GCF_000817695.3 Arachis duranensis | reverse complement strand
AGGTTTGGGAGGTTTCTCCTCTTCCTGAGGGATTTTCAGAGGTTCTATTATTCTCTCTGCTTCCTCCAAGTCAGGCTGAACATCTTTAAAGATGTCCTCTAGTTCTGATTCGAGACTCTCAGCCATATTGACCTCTCTTACCAGAGAGTTAATGATATCAACACTCATGCAGTCATTTGGGGTGTTTGGATGTTGCATAGCTTTGACAACATTCAACTTGAACTCCTCCTCATTGACTCTCAGGGTTACTTCCCCTTTTTGGACGTCAAGAGGGTTCGGCCAGTTGCTAGGAAAGGTCTTCCTAAAATGAGAGTTGCACTCTTGTGCTCCTCCATTTCCAGCACCACAAAGTCAGTAGGAAAGGCAAATGGCCCAACCTTGACAATCATGTCTTCAATCACGCCTGATGGGTATTTAATGGAGCCATCAGCAAGTTGAAGACATATCCTGGTTGGTTTGATTTCTTCAGTCAAACCAAGCTTTCTGATGGTAGATGCAGGTATTAGGTTGATACTTGCCCCAAGGTCACACAGAGCTTGCTTGGTGCAATTACCCTCTAATGTACATGGTATCATGAAGCTCCCGGGATCTTTAAGCTTCTCAGGTAAGCTTTTCAGAATGGCTGCACTGCATTCTTCAGTGAGGTAAACTTTTTCAGTCTCCCTCCAATCCTTCCTATGACTTAAGATCTCTTTCATGAACTTAGCATAAGAGGGTATTTGCTCAAGTGCTTCTGCAAACGAAATCTTTATTTCAAGAGTCTTGAGATAGTCTGCAAAGCGGGCAAATTGCTTATCCTGTTCCGCTTGGCGGAGTTTCTGAGGATAAGGCATTTTGGCTTTGTATTCCTCAACCTTAGTTGCTGCAGGTTTATTACCTGTAGAAGTGGGTTGGGAAGCCTTTTTAGAAGGGTTGTTATCAGCACTTGTATGTTACTGATCCCCCACTGGCATTTGAATGCCAGAGGTGGAAGCTGGAGTGGCGTTAGACGCCAACTCCTTATCTGTTACTGGCGTCTGAACCCCAGAACTGTGCTTCCCTTGGGCGTTCAGCGCCAGCCTTATTCCTCTCTGGGCTCTGATTGTCCTCAGAGGGATTTTGAGTAGCCATTTGTTCATTTCTTGGCTTCTTGCTGCTTTGAAGTGAGGTATTTAATGTTTTTCCACTTCTTAATTGAACTGCTTGGCATTCTTCTGTTATTTGTTTTGACAGTTGCTTTTCTGTTTGCTTTAACTGTACTTCCATATTCCTGTTAGCCATTCTTGTTTCCTGTAGTATTTCCCTGAATTCGGCTAGCTGCTGAGTTAGAAAGTCTAGTTGCTGATTGAACTGATTAGCCTGATCTACAGGACTGAGTTCAGCAGTTACTGTTTTAGCTTCTTCTTTCATGGAAGATTCACTGCTTAGGTACAGATGCTGATTTCTGGCAACTGTATCAATAAGCTCTTGAGCTTCTTCAATTATTTTTTTCATATGTATAGATCCACCAGCTGAGTGATTTAGAGAAATCTGAGCTTTTTCTGTAAGCCCATAGTAGAAGATGTCTAATTGCACCCACTCTGAAAATATCTCTGAGGGGCATTTTCTTAGCATCTCTCTATATCTCTCCCAGGCATCATAAAGGGATTCATTATCTCCTTGTTTGAAGCCTTGGATGCTTAGCCTTAGCTGTGTCATCCGTTTTGGAGGAAAATAGTGATTCAGAAATTTTTCTGACAGTTGTTTCCATGTCTTTATGCTGTTCTTAGGTTGGTTATTTAACCACCTCTTAGCTTGATCTTTTACAGCAAATAGAAACAGTA
>NC_029773.3:32255180-32256006 GCF_000817695.3 Arachis duranensis | reverse complement strand
ATTTTTTTTGAATTTTGAATTTTATGATGAAAGAGAAAAACATACAAAAGACACAAGACTTAAAATTTTTAGATCTAATGCTCCTTATTTTCGAAATTTTTGGAGGGAAAACACCAAGGAACACCAAACTTAAAAATTTTAAGATCAAAACACAAGAAAGACTCAAGAACACCAAGAACAAAAGAAAGAACACCAAACTTAAAATTTTTAGAAGACTTTAATAAAATTTTCGAAAATTATGAAAAGATTAACAAGAAAACACCAAAATTAAAGTTTGGCACAAGATTAAATCAAGAAAAATTATTTTTGAAAAAAAGATTTTAAAAAGAAGATGCCCAATTGCCAAGAACATAAGATACCCAATTACCAAGAACATAGACCAACGCTCTAGCCAATTGGGCAGTAAAGGTAACACTTGTTTTGAAGAGGTATTTTCACTAACGAAAAAAATAAATTCCTTTTTGAAGACTAATGCTTTGGAAAAGCACAAGAAAAACAAGAAAATACACAGAACAAGAAAAACTAAAAATCAAACAAGAAAAATAAACAAGAACAACTTAAAGATCAAAGAAAAGAAATTCGAAAATTTAAAAGATAAATATAAAATATGCAATTAACACCAAACTTATAACAAGACACTAGACTCAAAGAAAAATTAAAAATTAATAAAGAAAAATAATATTTTTGAAAAGAAAATAAAAGACTCTGACCCAATTGCCAAAATCTTCCTAATCAAAGAAATAAAATAAACCTTTAGTTGTTCAAACTCGAACAATCCCCAGCAACGACGCCAAAAACTTGGTGCACGAAATTGCAATCACACTTT
>NC_029773.3:32232358-32254899 GCF_000817695.3 Arachis duranensis | reverse complement strand
AAGTGTCACGGATCATCACCTTCTTCATAATTAAGCGCGAATAAACATCTTAGATAGGAACACACACATTTGAATGGAGAAATAGAAACAATTGCATTAATTCATCGAGACGCTGCAGAGCTCCTCACCCCCAACAATGGAGTTTAGAGACTCATGCTGCCAAGGAATATAACATCCAGTTCTATAGACGTCATGAGATACAAGATAAGTCTCTAAAAGTTGTTTAAATAGTAAACTAGTAACCTAAGTTTACAGAAAATGAGTAAATTAAGATAATTGGTGCAGAAATCCACTTCTGGGGCCCACTTGGTGTGTGCTGCGGCTGAGACTAAAGCTTCTCACGTGCTTGGGCTGTTTCTGGAGTTGAACGCCAGGTTGTAACGTGTTTTGGGCGCTGAACTCCAACCTGTAACCTTTTTCTGGCGCTGGACGCCAGACAGCAGCATGAAACTGGCGTTAAATGCCAGTTTACGTCGTCTATCTTCGCACAAAGTATGGACTATTATATAATGCTGGAAGCCATAGATCTTGAAAAAATAATTCTTAAAATCGCAGAAAGACTCATTATACATGGAGAAGACTTTATGTCGCTGGGCCGACCTAAAAGAAATCCAAGAAGCTTTCTTTTTGGTAGTCTCAGGCTTGGTCAACACAAAGAGATATAGAAAAAGGGTGAAAGAGGGTTTAACACCAAACTCATGACAAACCATCTGAAAAATCCTAATAAAGCCCCAAGAATTCGGATGAAGCTGAGATGGGGCCATGTTGCAAGACCACAACAAGTCGGTCTCAAAGGAAGTAAAAGGAAGGGTAATATCCATCTGGCTAAAGAAGAAATCGTATGCATAAAAGAAAGGACGCTCTCCCTGGATTGAAGTAGGAAAACAAACCCTGTCATCAGAATCAGGTTCCACCAACTCATAGTTGCGTTCCTGATTCTCACTACTACAGATCCAATGGTGTTTTCTAAGCTCTGTGCAGAATTCTGTATTAGCTAGGGATACACACAGCAACACCAGGGAGTCCAACCACTCAGACATCCCCTTAGGTACCTTAGAGGATGCCTCGACAATATTTTTGCGAGACGAAATGGCCAACTAATCCTACAAAGAAAAGGAAACGGGTTACTAACCCCAAAAAGTAAGTTCGGACAAAAAGGAAGCAACTCGAACAAATGCGACCTTAAGCACACAAAAATAGTAAAAGGAAAACCCCAAGACACACACCAGGGTCCAGAGGCATCCTTTGGAGGCAATGACAGAGTGAAGTCCCAGAAAAAGCTACAAAGATAAAACCCTCTTTCAAACAAAACAAGCGTTCCGAGGAGAAAAAGGCGAAAGTCAAAGGAAAGTCATAAAAACCATCGTCACTATCAAAGAAAAGTCATAAACAAAAACAAAATCATCAATGGAGCAAACAAGTCATCAAAGGAGCAACCTTTTTCAAAACAGTAGTACGAAAATCAACAACAACAAATGAAGCCCTAAAAAGAAGCCAAAACCAAGAAGATCACCCAAAGCATACATAAGGATGAAAGAAGATCAGGAAACAGGGCATCACAGTAATAAACCAAGTACAGAAGCAAGGAAAAAATTCAAGCTTCCCAACACACAAAATCAAGAAACATCATCAAAAGAATCAAAAATGAAGGCAGCAAAAATAAACAGCGAAGAGAAAGCAAAAACCAACCTGGAAGAAGGAAGAAAGCTTTGAAAAGGATCAGCGAAGAATCGACCACGAAGCGAAAGCACCAAGCAAATACCAAAGCGTCACAGAGAAAAAACGATGAAAGCAGCGAAAAAGAGGAAAAATTACAGGGAAAAGAAAACCGTCTCTTGGATACAAAATTTGAAATAAAGGAAACCAAGGGAAACGGTGCATTAAAAGCCAATTAATGAAGGCATTAAAACCCTCGCACATTCCAAGACTAGGATGCTAATATAAAAGCGCGCGCTCTTAGAGGAAGCGAAAACGTTCCGCATTCAAAAGGAACTCTACAAAGATAAAGTCGACAAAATGCTCGAGTTCAGTTTCACCCGAGAAGGTTCAAAGTCCTAAAAACTAAGACTCTACCTCTAAATAAAGACCGAGCTCGAGCAGGTGCACTGTTCATACCCTGGGTCGAACTCTCTGACCCGGAATGTTCTACAGATAAAACGACTGATCTCTTTAGGTCAGGATGACCCAACCTCTTCTCAAAGAGCTCGGCCAAGTCATAGGAAAGCCCAATAAAGGGCCCAAACAGAGGAACACGTCCCGAATCCAAGGGAAGCCCAAGCCCGTAGAAATAAAGGCGGTTCCCTTGAAGATAAGATGACCTCACTCAAAAGATAAAAGATAAAGATAAGATAACTAACTTATCTTATCTAAGAAGGTCACTCTACACTATTATAAATACGCTGGAGCACGCAGGTATAACTCATACTCTGATTCTACTCAATACCTGCTTAATACCCTTGCTAACTTAAACATCGGAGTCCCTTGCAGGTACTCCCTACCCTCCGGGGACGAAGGATCAGCACCATCACCAAGTCGGACATAACAGCCCTGACCAGCACAGAAGATCTCATCCGAGATCGACCTACAGTTTCATATAAACCCCCGGAACAGTAACCCTCGTGATCGATCAAACTGCAATGCATCAGCCAAGGACTCAGGTTTTAGTCTAGAAAGGTTTGCTAATTCTTCGAGGTCGTTCTCAGTTAAGTCCAAACACCACTCAGGACCTAAAAACAAGGTACAATTTGTTTATTCTAACTATGCTTCTGCTGTGAAAATCTTCTTCGGTGTGTGTCCCTTTGAAAACCATTAAACTATGTGAATGTTCCCCTGTTTGTGTAGCCTTTTAAAAAGGGTGGAACAAGGAAGTTTATGGCGACGGGTATGAGGAACCGGAAGGGTAAAGACAACACTTTTGATGAGGTAATTTTTTTGAATGTAAACCTCTAATTTCTGTGACATGAACTGGTAAATTAATGAAGATCTCGTTTTTCTTGTTTAAAAAATTTTATAAAACAGCAGAGCCTCTATGAAAGCAGTGAATCAATTGACATCGCGTCCATGAATTGATTTTTCAACAAAAATCTCTACTCGTTAATACAGGTGTGATGCATAAAACTCCTCTTAACCACTTTGCAATGAATGACCATTATGCTTTTATGCATGATTATGGTTTCTGATTGGGGATTATGATGTCATAACCAGGTGAAGGGGTCACAGTAGGACAAGGGACATTCATTCACAAACTATGAATGTGTTAATGATGTCATGGATGAGAAATGTGACACACCAGATTTGCAGAACGATGTCTGAGATCCGTTACCATCGTCAATGCCTTGTGGCAACAAACAAGGATCGTACATAGCATTGTTCGCGTCGATGCATTGGACACTTTGACCAATTGAAAAAATTAGTCTTCTGAATTTAGTGCAATGCAAATATTTGGTTCTAAAAGCATGATTGATCCCGATCTACTGACCGCAATGTATTTGCCATTGCTTGATATTGAGGAGTTTTAATTTGTAGTTATTTACGTTAACTGTGAATATGTCCATTAGGATGATAATTATGTTCAATAATATGTATGTGTTTTGCTTACATTGCTGTATTCTACTTGTAGTTAATTGTGGTTGAATTCTGGGTAAGGAGTTGCTACTATTGTGATTATGCAATACAGTGATCAATTAGAGTTGTGTTAATTGATTTTTTTCCCTACTTAGTGCATTAGGATGATAATCATGTTCAATAATATAATATGTATGTGTTTTGCTTACATTGTTGTATTTTAGTTGCAGTTAACTGCTGTTGCATTTGGGGTAAGGACTTCCTGCAATTGTGATTATGCAATATAGTTGATAAATTAGAGCTGTGTTAATGGATTTTTTCCCCTACTTACTTAGTGCATTTGATTTACCAAGCATATTATTAGATTGAATGAGTCGTGGTCTCCATGGTTGAATTGTTCATCAATTTTGGTGGAAAATCACTTTTGTTACTTTCAGGTTGTGAATCTATTTTGTTATTATGGATTTCCTATATTCATCAGAAATTGCTTCTAGGGGAAATGACACACTGTATATGAAAACAGTTTCAAATACAGCGAGTGTTTCTTGTACCGTTTTAGGAGATTCGTTATGTGTCATGAATCTATTATATATAAAACAAAAAATATAAACACAAACACATTTATATTTGAGCATATCATAGTTTCAATTATTATGAACAATAACATTTTGAAGTAGTTAATCTTAGATACTGACAGAATTTAACATTAGGAACAATAAAAGTTTGAAACCCTGAGGACATTTCCTTTAAGTTTAACATTAGCGAATCTTTCTCTGTTTTCAGCTATTTGACTAAAGCATGACTTTGATAGGTAGGGTTTTGCTTCCTGGGATTTTTGCCTGAATGTTTCCAAAATGTTTTCATTTGGCATCCATAACATTATAGACTATTATTACCTGATATTTAAAATTAATAAACAACCACTGTAACAAAAGTATATGTGAAGACAGTTCAAGAAAGCAAAAACTGCAACATTATAATTACTTGATTCGTGCAGCCATTTGAACATGCAACTCACCCATATAGTCACCAAAAACCCACAGTCGCCTCTTGTAAAAAAAATTAAAGTTGTGATGAATTTATATTAAGCATAGGAATCTCATTAAGCAGTTATAGAAGCATCAGATATAGTGCATTTACAAGGACAGTACAACAACAACCTAGTGTTATAATTTATATTAAGGATATGAAGGTCATTAAGGAATTACAGAAGCAACATATATAGTTAATTCACGGGGACACTACAACAACAAGCTTGTGTTATTAATTGTTTCGCGTCGGTTTTGCCTACTTCATTCTTTCTTATTGTGTTGTCTTAAATGGAAATTGGAAAGGGCTATCAAAATCGATAGGCTTGGAAGTTTCACCGGGGATGGAATGAATGTAAAATGTAGCAAGAAAGAAGATGATAGTGTGTGGTTGCCACTCTGAAACGGACTTGTTGCGTTATTCGAATAAAAGCATGTGTACTTTGTGATTCTTGAATACAAATGAGAAGCAAGATTTAAGTTAGTGGTGATCCGTTTGAGTGCCTCGGAGATTGAATACTCAAGTTTGAGAAGTTTCCATAATGCTCACCCCCATATGAATCAGAAAATTATTTCCCACATGGTCATGATCCTCACCATGGAAATTGGTCAAACTCGAATATTCAATCTCCGATTCACTCGAACGCCTCACTAAGATCCTAAACCTAGATTCTCCTTCATATTCAAAAACCATGAAATACCCAAGCTTTAATTCCAATAACTACACAACTCTGGACCAGCATTCACACAACCAAAGACTACCATGTCCCTCCTTTCCCATGTTACATTTATCGAGTAGAAGACGATTGAAAATTCATTTGTCTAACAATTTTTTTTATCGATTTTGAAAACCCAACAATTATTCATTTGGATATGAACTATACACATAAAATTTATCTATTCCGATACTAACCGATTTGTGACATGACGCTACCGCATCAATGTGACATATGAAACGTGTATCTCCATCTCCGGCTCCTCCTTATGCATGTAGTTGAGAATGTGTTAGAATAATTCCCAATATAACATTCTATGTTAATTAATATTAAGCTACTAGCAGTATAACAAAATTAGTTGCTAGTTCGTAATTTGTAACGAAGGTCATAGACAACCGTTAAATCCGATATCGTTGGAACTACCAACCAGAAATAAAATAAAAGGAAAATGGAGCATGAAAGAAGATATCAATATTTGGTTGAACGAAGGTTGGCACATAATTGATGAGTTGCTAGGATTAAAGCATGGACATTTTGTGGTTTTTAAGTGTAAAAGTTAATCCAAATTCAAATTCATGGTGATTCGTTCGAGTACCTCAGAGATCGATTATTTAAGTTTGAGAAATTTTCGTAACAATCACAACTGTCCAAATCAAAAAATTATTTCCCACACAGCAGTGATCGTCATGGAAATTTCTCAAACTCGAATAATCGACCTCTGAGTCACCTTAATGGATCACAACGAATTTAAACTAGGATTTACCGTAACACGTACATATCACAAAATACACAAACTTTAATCCCTGTAACTCGATAACTCTATACCAAACCTTCATTCAACCAAATGCTAACCTCTTCCTTCTTACTCTCTTTTGCATTTATTTCATTTCTGCTTGGTTATTCCAACGAATTTGAATTTAAGAGTATAAAACAAAACCCCTTTTATTTGGGTTTCTCCGGACAAAATTTGAACAACTTATTTTATAACGGCATACACAAAGCTAAGTACAATAGTATGTACCGATTCATCAGGAGTGGGCGGAAGGAAAATGACTCCGGGCACTATTTACAGATAGCTAATTCATCTAACCCGAAGCAAGAAAGTTGGTCATTTAGCATCATTTTATACTGCTCCAGTCATCCCGTACAATAGAACATCAGCCTGTACCACAAGAACATACATAGAAACGCGATTATAGTCAGAATTCGACCCTCCAACAAACAAGTTCATCAACAAAGCTAATACATCAAACTGTATAATAACTGGATCTTAATCTTACATGTGTTTCAGTATGGGTATATGAGGCCTTCATACATCCTTCGTGCAGTAGCAAAGGTTATTGACCATCATCGTCACTATGTTTGCATGTACCTCATTCGTTAGTGTTTCCAGATAGAGGGTGGCCTGAACTTTGACCTAAGTACCAACCTGTTTGCACAAACAACGAAGTGAAAAATAACATAGACAGAAATTCACAATTAATGAAGCAAAGAAATCATATATTCACATACCCAAAAAAAAAAGATCCACCAAACTGCTACTAATCCTGTTGCGTTTGGGTATTAGGATTTTCATCAATTTCCTTTCCTGATGGCCGCAACCTACTCCGTGGTGTCACCCATGTTTCAACCACTGTCCATCTGATTTCAAATAGGAAAAAAAGTGAGAAATAGGCATTTCCTTATAATCAATAATGTAAAAAGTCAGTCATCTTAATCAAAGAGGAAACGAATGAGAACTTACGATAAAGAGATGCATTTGAATGGCCGAAGGAACTCACCACCACTAACATGATAGGGCACACGACTAAATAAGATTATATAAGAGTATAAGGCCACCGACTTTGTTGATGAGTATGGATCTGCCTCTAATGACATATGCTTAAGGTTTCCTTTGAATATAGTTGGTGTCTGCCTTTGATGACATATGGCTTCCTTCAAACATTACTGGTGTGTGCATCCTTCTCGAGTCACCATTTTTTGTTTAATATTTCATGGGCAAAGAAAACCAATAAAAAAAAACCACACCATATGGGCAATTTAATGCCCAACATTGATTCATTAATAAAAAAGTTACATTAACAAAAACATGCGGTTCTCTTGTCTTTCTCATTGATTGGGTTGGATTTTTTTTAAGGTTTGTGCAATTTCCAAAAAACAAATTCTCATGTAACCAAATTCCAAAAAAAATAAAAGGTTCTCCAACGAAGAATGGTTAATCAATTTTAGAGAAAAAAATTAGTTGACTGGATGTTAAAGGCCAACAAAAAAATGCTTCTTCCACAAATGAATAAATCCATTCTGGCATTATTTCCAAAAATAAAAAAAGCTATTCTGCCATTTGATCTTGAAAAAAAAATTTCCCACCAAGTTAAAATGAGAATGCACATTATAAATGTATAAAAACTTACATCATGGGCAAATGCGATTCTGATTTAGTTAATATCCAAATTTGTTTTCAAATTCATCACATACAAAAAAGGCAATATAAATGTTCAACAACCAACTAACAGATAATTAGTCACCAGAAAAAAAAACTAACAGATAATTGAGTTTCATAGTTCCTAATACTACGGGAAAAGTTTTATCATCACAGATGGACAAACTTGCCAAATACAGGCGCATTACGGCTTCAGTTCCTCATCCTAAGGCATCCATTCTGCATCAAACCTGGATGATCATCACTGGCTCAGTGGATATCACCTTGAAGATCCCCACACCACCTGGCTTAAAGTTGCACAATGAAGCAAAATTTTCCCATCCTCTAGGAATAATGCCGAAGCTACCGTCCCTTTTTCCACTGTACCTTGTATATGTAGCTTCGACCTCTATGTGGCCATGTGTAAGGATGATACGGTGCTTCTGAGAAGCGAAGTGACTGAGATGGGGGATATTGGGCTGATTTTAACACAAGATAATTCAATGAGTATCAGCTAATTTAATAGTTCTTCAGTAAAAAATAATTGAAACAACAGCTTGCAACAAGTAAACGCTTACCAACAATCGCGACAACATCATGCGAGCAGTTAGGTCCATCACAAAAAAGGGCCACTTGGTTTTTACCTTAGCGGCAACGGCTCTAGCACTGGCTGAAGGAGGGATGTTGATACACTTTGTAATTTGATAGTCACCAGTGCTTACATATGGTAGTTCTTTCGGATCACGGAGTTGGTATGAATTCTCGATGCCACCAAAATCAAATATCCGGACTTGGAATGTGGAGTTTCCTTTGTGTTTGAAATAGAGCATGGAGTCCAGATTGATTTTGTATGTCTGGTAGAACTACTGCCAGCCACGCGTCAATGCAATTTTTCCATTTTGAATTGGTGACCAAAAGCACCGAAAGGGGTTATTCCTTCCGTCAGGTACAACCAGGTCCAGGAAAGGGGTACCATTTGGGAGCTCATCTGGAGTTATAGGTAATGATGGTTACACAGAATTCAAGTTGCGTAAAAAATTTGATACCATCATATAATGTTTGAATTCACATGGTTTGTAGTCAAGGGAGCTGAGTTACCAGTTTGAACATTGATGGCCTGATTACTGGCTTCAGAAACCTCAACTTGTAGTTTGTCGTGCTACCTTGATCGACATGTAGCTTTCTCTTACCCTTGTCCTCAGAAGACGTCATCTATGGCAACTGCAAAACAGAGTTCACGGCCACGTTCGAATCAAATCTTAGTTCTTGATAAAAACCTCATTCAAGTGACACTTACGGTTCAAAATCTACAGACATGCATCTTTTTGTTATTGAAAAGAAAGTGGTTCCATTTTTCCACAAACAGTACAACTACCGTTTCATCAAACATGTGAATGTCGTGAAAGTTTGAATCCTTAACAGAACAATCTTAAGAAAACCTAAATGCAAAAATTCTTTTTCAGATGAACAAATGCCAAACCAATATCCTTCACTGGTTCCTTTCGAAACTCTTAAGTTGTTTTTATTGATCTTACTACCGTTAAATTTTTATTAAGTGGACGTTTCTTGAAGATGGTGATATTTACTGATCGCTACCAGGAGAAGATTTAGCATAGAGGTTTACCTTGGTCGGCGATCTCGCGGGGTTGAAGCTCTTGGAGACGAAACCTTCAGCAACAAGGGGTGTTGCTTGGGGTTACAAGGAGGAGTGCTTTATGAAAGAACATGGATACTGAAAAGGAAACTTAAGTTGCACGCTTTTGAGATTTAAAAAAAATAAAATTTTAATTTTAAATTAGGTATTAAAACGTGCCATTTTTAATGCTCTTAAACATATAATATGTTCCATACTTCTATCCCAATCCAAACTCCCCGTAAATCCCCCTTCATTAATGCTTGCAGTTTATAAAAACATCGAAAAATTTAATTTTTCTTCAAAAAAATTAATTTCATTGGAAAGTTAAATTATTAAATGCGTAGTTATTGACCAAATTAATGCTAGGAAAGAAGAAAAGAAAACTTGTAGAAACACAGTTTATGGCTTAAATTAAACTAAAATTTCGAGTTCTTTTGATTACTGGGTTTATAGATAACTACTAGTATTTCCTTGGAAAATTAAATTCTTCAATGTTTGATATTAACGAAATTAATGCTAAAATAAAATATTACGGGTTGAAACACACTATATGAGTTAAATTAAACGTCAAAAAAATTTTATTATCCTTGGAAAATTAAATTCTTTATTTTTTGTTACTAACCAAATAAATGCATGAAAACAATATGATGAGTTTAACACACCTTATTACTTAAATTAAAAATTTCAATTCACTTGACTACTGGGATTCTTGATAACTAACACTATATAACAAATAAATTAGTTTCAATACAATTTAGTTTTAAAAATTAAAAAATTTTCAAAATTTTCAAATGTGATTCAATTATAGTTGGACCTATGCAAATTTTTCCTATTCTAAACGATACATTCCCAACACATTTTGGTAATCAATTTAAGCGGAATATCAATTTAAGTTTTCCAAACATTAGGATAAGCACAGTAATTTCCTAATAATAACTCCTCCACTTGAATACCACCGAGTCGAATTTAAGGATTTAATTCTCCTTAACAACATCCATCAATTCTCAACTAACATATCAAAAACAAAAAAGACCTATCGCCCATTAGTCAATCCCTTCCACTACTGCACTCTCGTGGGCTATCCCTTGAAGGAAAACCGCATCCAGCTTCCCAGTTATCAGACCACCATGGAACCTACATTCTGATAAGCTTCTCCATCTTCAATCACGTTCGATCACAATTCACCTAGATGTTGTATCTATTAAGCATTAGACAGAGCACATTTACAAATCTGCATGCAGAATGAATTCAAGTTTTTGTGCTACAGCAAATAACTGATTACATATAGGCTATAAATCAAGTGTTATTTAGCCTTCATTACTGGATTGTTCTTTAGTTTTTGTCTCCACCTGTTGGTTAGGTATGTGAACGCATTGAGGAACATACAACAGTCGTACAACCAGTTTTATGTCTTCGGCCTCTTCGCAAAAGATGTACGTTCATGCACAACTCTTACTTTGTTCATTGATATGCATCTATTCAAATATGTTGCGAACATTAATGTGGCATGGTTGTGTGTTATTTAACAATAGGATGATATCGAATTCCCACCTAATATCGTGCAACTATTCAAGTGGTACACCACGACAGATCTTTATTTAATAGACTCTCAAGACAATTGCCTCCATCTGACCCCCAAGAGAGATGGTGACAGGTTCAGGATTAAGGCAGCTAACATAGAGAGGATACGATGCATGTATAGACGATCTCTTTTGCTTAGTGTTGAGCTTCAGTACGTTGCTTGGGGTGTCTTCTACATGATTGTCAAGGACATTAATCGGAAAGAGGAACCTCCCTGTGTTGTTGACGAAATCTATGCATCGAAGGTGTTGCCCGAACATATTATACACAGCTTAGAGTCGAGGTGCGGAGCATACTTCAACAAAGAGGCCCAACTAAGAGTCTTCCAAACAGAGATATTCCTTACGGAGCACCGTCAGAGGCAAGAATACCATCATCAGGATACTCAGCAATCAGGGTGAGCAAAATTTTGCACTGTTATCTGCACTAAATTGTTATGCATCCAATTGGTATGCCTAATTTTAGAACTTTACTACAGTGTAAACAAGAGGCAACAAGGTGGGGGGCTGACGCAGGTTCTAGTAAGTGGCAGTGACCTACAACCTCCCCTGACGCGTCCGTCAACCAGGGTTCATCCTAGCGGCCACCTAGATGTCTTTCAAAGTTCATATGTTATCTAGTCATGGTTAAATGTTTTTAATGTGCTTTTGGAAACATCATGTGAATGTTTTTATATGTTTGTATATATCTTAACAGCATCAACAGATCAAGTATATGGTAACTTTAAACATGAATCCTGGGTTATTTCCATTGCTGCATCTACTTATGTGTTTTTTTTGGGTCATACATACATACCTACACACTCACTAACACACACAAATTTTCTGGCTACCAATGCTAGCAATCGAACCTATCTGCCTTTAGTTTGGGGCAAATACTTTTGACACAACATCTTATGCCCCAGCCCATGTATTTATGTGTTAATTGGGATGCCCTGCCCATTTAGGGTTTAGAAAAAAAAGGATTTTGAAAGTAGCATGTTGACAAAATTAAAATACAAACAGGACCATTGTCAATGACCCGTTCAGCATTAAATTTGATTTTTGGGCATACTGTGCAAAGCTACGTATTTTTCAACTAATATTTTTTAAAAAAAGCTTTAAAGCCCTTGAAATAAAATTAAAACAAAAATGATAAACAACCAAATAGACCATGCAAGGCGATATATGCGGTTTGAACAAGATGAACGCCTTAATTTTGTAACCCTCGTGTGTCATGGGTTTATTCCATTTCTGCGTGTTCTTATTTTTTAATTGGGATGCCCTGCCTCTTTTGGGTTTAAAAAAAATAAACTTATTGAAACCAGTATGTTCATAAAAATATTCTTAACAGGTACATGGTCATTGGCCCGTTTAGCTTTAAAATGGATTTTTTGGGCTTAATGTGTAAGGCTAGACATTGATGAAAATTCTTTTTTTTTTTACTAAAAATAGCTTTACGGCCCGTGAAACAAAAAAAAACTTGATACACAACCGCATACACCAAGCCAATTGATTAATGTCAAACTAAGAAAGTGCTATTCAACGTGTATAGTTCCGAAAAACAAAAAAAGACTTCGTATGTCCACTACGTTTCTCCCAACAAATTCAACTACATCATAATATTCAAATGCACTAAAATACATGAACTTAATTACATTGTCACTCAACGAAGGTTTATATTTGAATTTTAATATTAATGAACACAACCAAAAAGGAAACCAAAATGAACGGCATGTAGAGACCATTTATGCTTTTATGGTATATCGCATGTGGTTCCTTTAATAGAATATAGCCTAAGCTAATTATGATCTATACTAACAACAAGAAAAAGACATTCTGCTGTAACAAAATTAAAAAAATGAAACTAACCTTCACCGTGAATTGTAGACTAATCCACACAGCGATAATGTGTTCCTATCCACCATCTGATCCAACTTTTCATCCCTTGTATGGAATGATGAAGAACATTTTTGTCCCCCATGATAAAACGCGGGATTGAGGCGTCGTTGAAAAGCACAAAAGCAAATTCACCGGAGTCTTTGTCCCTCCGAGGCATCACTGTCACCCTACGAATCACTTGACCAAACAAGTTGGAGAAAAACTCAGCAATGGCTTCCGCAGTTGGCATAGACTCTCGACCAAAGCAGACGGTCAGTGTCTTAAGACGCTCCTCGTCATCCAACTCCTTGCAGACGTACTTTTTCTTTCCCTTTTCTTGCTGAATTTGTCTTCCTCCTTGTTACATATGCATTCGTCGGGCGTAGTACTGTCCACTCAACACCTCTGGTTCAACAGATCTGCCCTCATCCTATGTGTTGCAACCCAATACCCTGGCAGGATTCCTCTGTTAGTCCAACCACACGGCATCCATGGTGACGTCGCCTAGAATTCTAGAGAAAACATTTGAGAGGGCATTGAGAATTATCGTTAGAAGAACCGATCTCATCCCATGAACCTGGGATACGGTGACCTCATTTTTCAATGCTTGTCCGAGGGTTTTGAGTTTTTTGGATTTCTCCATAACCCCTGATAACACGGGAAACGTAGGCATCTCAGACATATGACATAATCCTCAGCAAGACTGTTCATAAAGCAGCTATCTTTATTTGTGGCATTCTGCATAATGCCGCTCAATCCCAAGGTCTCCATGAAACATGTCCAAACATTTAGTTGCCATGCTTGAGGGCTTCCTTCTGGTATCCATATTCTTTGGGGCAGAATGTGGAACGATATAGTTTGTAATTTTTGTGTGTATTCCACTCACTCGAAGCCTTCTTCTTGTAACCATGCAGCATGGTCTCCACTTTATTGCACCATGTTGTTGCTCGTAGTCCTAGACTAACCATCACCTACCTTGGAATATTAATTAATGGCCTTAATTACGTGGTATATGGTATTATAGATACCACTAGGTTCCGTTTAGAGTTTCTTCTTGAAATAGATCATGCGATACCTTTATCTAATCTAATACGGAGAAATTAAAGTTAAATTGAGTAAACCTCCCCATATTTTATGAATCATACCAAATTATTTAGCTTAATCAACTTTATACCAAAACTGAGTTTTAGTGTTATCGATTTAGGGTTATTGGTTTATGATTTAGCGCTTAGGGTATATGTTTTATTAATTTTGGGTTTGGGTTGATGGTTTATAGTTTACGGTTTAGCCCTTAGCGTTTACGGCTTACGGTTTAGTCTTAACAGTAGATTATTTAGATTTAAGGTTTTACGTGATAGGGTTTATGTTTTACGATATAGTTTCCAATTTTCAGTGATTAGGGTTATATGGTCTGCGGTTTCCGGTTCAACGTGTATGGTTTACGGATTTGTGTTTCCTAGTTTAAGGTATACGGATTTAGTGACTAGGTTTTAGAGTGAATGGTTTCGTGTGTATGGTTTATGGTTTGGCGATTTCCAGCTCAATGTGTACGGTTTATGGTTCATGGTTTAGTGGCTAGGTTTTAGAGTGAATGGTTTCGTGCCTATGGTTTATGGTTTCGCAGTTTCTGGCTCAATGTGTACGGTTTAGGGTTCACGGTTTAGTGGCTAGGTTTTAGAGTGAATGGTTTCGTGCCTATGGTTTATGGTTTGGCGGTCTCCGGTTCAACGTGTATGGTTTAGGGTTCACAGTTTAGTGACTAGGTCTTAGAGTGAATGGTTTCATGGCTATGGTTTATGGTTTAGCGGTCTTCGATTCAATGTATACGGTTTATGGTTCACGGTTAAGTGACTAGGTCTTAGAGTGAATGGTTTCGTGCATATGGTTTATGGTTTGACGGTTTCTGGCTCAATGTGTACGGTTTAGGGTTCATGGTTTAGTGGCTAGGTTTTAGAGTGAATGGTTTCGTGCCTATGGTTTATAGTTTGATGGTTTCTGGCTCAATGTATATGGTTTAAGGTTCACGGTTTAGTGGCTAGGTTTTAGAGTGAATGGTTTCGTGCCTATGGTTTATGGTTTGGCGGTCTCCGGTTCAATGTGTATGGTTTAGGGTTCACAGTTTAGTGACTAGGTCTTAGAGTGAATGGTTTTGTGCCTATGGTTTATGGTTTGGCGGTTTCCGGTTCAACGTGTACGGTTTAGTGGCTAGCTCTTAAAGTGAATGGTTTTGTGCGTATAGTTTAAGGTTTGGCGGTCTCCGGTTCAATGTGTACAGTTTATGGTTCATAGTTTAGTGACTAGGTCCTAGAGTGAATGGTTTCATGCCTACGGTTTATGGTTTGGTGGTCTCCAGTTCAATGTGTACTGTTTAGGGTTCACGGTTTAGTGACTAGGTCTTAGAGTGAATGGTTTCATGCGTATGGTTTATGGTTTGGCGGTCTCCAGTTCAATATGTATGGTTTATGGTTCACGATTTAGTGACTAGGTCTTAGAGTGAATAGTTTCGTGCATATGGTTTTGCGGTCTCCGGTTCAATGTGTACGATTTATGGTTCACGGTTTAGTGACTAGGTCTTAGAGTGAATAGTTTCGTGCATATGGTTTATGGTTTGGCAGTTTTCGATTCAATGTGTACAGTTTAGGGTTCACGGTTTAGTGACTAGGTTTTAGAGTGAATGGTTTCATGCGTATGGTTTATCGTTTGGCGGTTTTCGGCTCAATGTGTACGGTTTAGGGTTCACAGTTTAGTGGCTAGGTTTTAGAGTGAATGATTTCGTGCCTATGGTTTATGGTTTGGCGATTTTCGGTTCAACGTGTACAGTTTAGGGTTCACGGTTTAGTGACTAGATCTTAGAGTGAATGATTTCGTGCGTATAGTTTATGGTTTGGCGGTCTTCGGTTCAATGTGTATGGTTTATGGTTCACGGTTTAGTGACTAGGTCTTAGAGTGAATGGTTTCGTTGGCAATGGTGGAAATTGGCAGATTAAGAATTATTAAGAAAAACAGCATTGCAAGTACAGCTCTTAACCAACAAAAATCCACTTGTCAATTTAGAAAAGAGTTGTCACAAATTTTAGAAATAAAAATACTGGGAGTATGAGTCCCAGGTCGTCTCTCAACAAGTTGCAGAAAGATGTGCTATTTTATTAATCAGATGTTTTCCAAAATGTTTTTGAGTTTGATAAATAGGAAATTAAAATCAGAGAATTTATGTAATTCAAATAAAAACCTTGACCGGGAGAAGATTAATTGGAAGTTCTATCCTTGTTGGATTTTTCTCAAGATCAATTGATAATTGGTAATTATTTCCACTTAGTTATCCTTTACTGAATAAAGGAAAGTCAAGTAAGTTGGGAGTCAACTTCTATTCACAAGTTCTAATCCTCTCCCTTGGGAAGGATTAGCGTTAGTGACTAGAGATTCAACCAACAATAAACCCAATTACAATTTGACTCTTGAGTATTCCAACTCAAGGTTCTCCTTTTAATCAACTCCGAATCAAGTTGGGAAACTAATCCATTATCATAAATGTAGACTTCACAAAATTAAAAGGGAAAATAAAGAAAGACATGATAAACAATAATCAAAGAGATCAATTAAAAATAAAAATAGTTTTTGTATTAATAAACTCTAAAAATAATCCAATTATAACTCTGGACAAATTAAGGATATGAAAGAGTAAGTGAAAAGTAAGAAAACAAACTAGAATGACCAGTTCCGGAGGTAGACTCTTCTCAATAACCAAAGCAAAACAATCAAATTCTAAACTATGAGTGTAAAAGAAAAACCTAGAGGAAGAGGTATAATTCTCTCTCTAGATTCAAAAACTAAAACTCAAATTATGCGGAATGAGGATCGTCCGTAGTCTTTGCATGTTCCCTGGCTCTAATCTGCGTATCTGGGCCGAAAACTGGGTTAAAACGCGGCCCAGAATCCATGCTAGCAATTTCTGTAAATTCTGCAGATCGCGCACGTCACGTGACCGCGTTGTCCACGCATTCGCGTCATCCAGCGTTTTTCCTTGCCACGTGTGCGCGTCGTCCACGCATTCGCATCACTCGTGCAGATTCCAATCCACACACTCGCATCAGGCACGCGTTCGCGCCGTTGTGATTTTCTCCAATTCGCGCGGATGCGTGAGCCATGCGTCTGCGTCGCTTCTCGCTGATCATCTCCTCAATTTCTTGTGTTCCTTCCATTTTTGCAAGCTTCCTCTCCATTCTCTAAGCCATTCCTGCCCTATGAAGCCTAAAACACTTAACACACAGATCACAGCATCGAATGGTATAAAGGAGAATAACAATATACAATTAAAAGATCTTTAGGAAGCAAGTTTTCAATCATAGAACAATTTTGGGAAGGACTTGTAATATCATGCTAATCATATGAATAAGTGGGTGAAAGATTTGATAAAACCACTCAATTAAACACAATATAAATCATAAAATAATGGTTTATCAACTTTCCCATACTTAAACTTTAGCATGTCCTCATGCTTAGTTGAAGGAGATAAATATGAATGAATAGGTACATATAAGACTCATGCAATGCAATGCAACCTATATATATAAATGCAACTATATGATTTTGTCTATTCAGTTAAAAGCAAATAAGTTCTCTTAAGACAAGCATAGACCAAATCCCACTAATTCAAATCAAACAGTAAAACCAAGTAAATTTGTAAGAAGACAGCTCATGAAAGCAGGGAACATAGAATCAAGCATTGAACCCTCACTGATGGTGTGTGTGCACTCTAATCTCTCTAATGTATAGGGTAATCACTCTATCCTTCTCTAATCATGCTTTCTAAACTTTGTTCTTCATCTAACCAATCAACAATATTTAAGGTACCAATGCAAGCATCATGAGGTCTTTTCAAGGTTGTAATGGGGCTAAGGTAAGGGTAAGGATATATATATATATATATGGTTAAGTGAGCTTATAAATTGAATCTTTAATTAACTCAAACTTTAACATAACCTATATATATTTTATATAACTTTGGAGTTTGTACCTAGCTACCATTTTTGATTTTCTGTTTTACATGAGTGGGTACCCAAATTTCCATTATTTTATCATGACACATTCCCTTATTAACCCTTGTTCCCATAATCTTCCCATACTCAATTAACACACCATTTCTATCTTAAGCTAACCAAAGATTTAATTAGAATATTTAATTATTTTTCCGCTTAAGGCTAGTAATGTGGTAAAATGTAGAACAAATAGGATTAAAAAAGGCTCAAAGTGGCTAACAAAGGTAATTTAAAAGGTAGGATTATTTGGGATAATGAGCTGAACAAATAATGGCCTCATTCATATGCATGCATATAACACATTAAACATTGGACATATAGGATAAAACAAAATACAAATTACAATCTTAGAGAAGTAAACACACAAGAATAAAATATTTATGGTTAAATAATGTAACCATGTATTTAGGCTCAAAGTCTCACAGGTTGTGTGTTCTTTAGCTCAAAAATCATGTTCCAATTTACAATCTTCAAACAAGTTTAACATCTAAGTTTTGATTTAAATTAGTGAAATTTTTCAAAAATAGGGTCTTTAAAAGAAACTTATTATATTTCAACTAAATAGAACATGCATGCAAATAATCCTGTTTCTAAACAATCTATCCTAAAGAAAAACTGAATAAATATCCTACTTTATTGATGTTAGGGAAGAGAAATTACCTCCGGAAGTCAGGTACTGACCGACCTCCCCACACTTAAGGTTTTGCACCATCCTCGGTGCCATCGGGAACAAAGGTGGGCTGGTAGCAGTCTCCACAGTCAGGACCGTCATGGCTCCCTGTGCTGGTAAATGAAGTGGAGTCCGGAGTGTTTTGGTCTTTGTCAGGTCTGTGGTTTTCGGTGAGTAGCTCCTTGAGGTATTTGAATTGGTGCTGGTTGCGGCGCTCTCGTAGCTTCACTTTTTTTTCTTGCCGGTCCAACCTCTCCAGTATTTGATGGAGCAGCTGACTTGTTGAAGGTGCCTGTGGTGTGGAAGGGGGAATGTCTGCAGCTTGTTCTGCAGATTGGCTGGTAGTGGCTGTTGGTGGCTTGAGATATTTCCCGTTAGGGACGTATTGATCATCCCGTGAAAGCATGGCTTTGGTGTCCCCAGCTCTGTAGGAGACTCCGGCTGCTGAGACAAGATTTGAGACCAAAGTGGGAAAAGGTAAGTTGCTCGCAATTTGTACGTGTCCTATGGCATTCTGGATGTGTCTTGGTAGGTTTACAGGCTGGTCTGTAAGGATGCACCATAGTAGAACGGCCATGTCTGCAGTGAAGGAGGACTCATGAGTGCTTAGAAAGACATAATGGGACATAATCTGTGCCCATACACGAGCCTCCAAGGTAAGTGCGGAAGCCAATATTTCCTTTGGTCGGGAACAATGGTATCCATAGATCCATCTGCTGCCAGGTTGCGCGATAACTCTAAGAACGGCTTCCCAGTCAATTGGTATGTTTGGTGCTTGAGTGCGGTTTCTTGAAATGCGTCCAGTCCTTCTAGAGTAGGGGGAAGATCTAAAGCTCATTGAATGGCTACTTCTGTAATGGGGATTTGCTTCTGACGGACATAGATAGACTACAGGGTTGGCAAGTGGAAATTGGAGTAGAATTCAACTACTCATGAAAGATTAACCTGCCGTGGCTGTCTCTGTAGGAATCTCCAGTGTCTTTATGCAATGCGGGGCTCAACAAATTCAGCAATTTCGGGTCGGAGGATGAGAAGGTGTTCATTATTATAATTCTTTTCCGCCAGAATGGGAAACATCTGCTCGTAGTAACAGTTAGTAAACCTGGCAGTGTTCTTTGCTGGGAAGGCTTTCTCTTGTTCATTTGCCTTGATAATCCTCTTGATTCTTTTTGTTAAGGGTTTCACTGCTGTTGAAGATGGTTCTGCCAGTAATGTTCTTTTCGTTCCTCTTCTTGCTGGTGGTTTGGGAGTAGCTTTCTGCTTGCCTTTCTTGGTGGTCATCCTGAAAAGGAAAAGAGAATGTAACTTTTTAAATTTAAGGGTTAGAGCAAGGAAAGAGACGGTATAGGTGATAATCAATGCACGGGAAAGAAGGATGTTGTTAACACATGGTCTAGACTACATGTGAAAAGTCCATCAATGGAATTATAGCAAGTGCATGTGATGACAATTGAATGCAAGGTGTTTATTGGCATGCCAGCAAAGGCGTGAATAGCATGGATCAAGCATTCAATGTCCAAGTTAGATGACCAGGTTGTTCAAACTAACAATATGTTTGTATTGACAATTATATTTTAATTAATAAAACATAAAAGGGGTTTCGTGAAAAATAGGCATTAAAGTAGTAGTAGAATAAAAGAATTCCAATAATAGTGCATAATGCCATACAGGCTTTTTCACACACACATAGCGTGCATGGGAAATATGTTATCAAAAGTATTTAATTGAACATGCAAGCAACCCTATAAAAATTAATATAATTGTCAAACAATTTCTTAATAATCCACAAGCAAAATATAGAGACTAATAACCCAAATAAAGTTCCAACACCAAGAAAGAAGGTTTAAAAAGAAAAAGGAAGAAGAAAACATAGATAATGAAAGTAAAAAGAAAAAGAAGAAGAAAACATAAAAATAAGAATAAGAATAGAAAAGTAAAGAGGGAAGAAGAGAAGATAAACCTTGATAATGGTGGTGAAAAAGATGAAGTAGAAAGTGAGAAAGAAGGAAGAAGGAAGAAGAAAGAAATAAGAAGGGATAAGAAAAATTAGGATTTGGGGAGGAAAAAATAAGATATTTGGCTGATCTGGATAAGCTGTTGATGCCAGGGCATTTTGGCCAGTTTTACTGACATTTTCTTTACTATTTTTAAGGTAGTTTCATGCATTTTCTTAGGAAATAAGCTAGTTTTGGGTAGATATTCACTTACATCTTGATTCAAGCAAACATTGTGAATTTTGAATGATTTCATGAGAATTATGCATAAATTGAATGATAAATTGGATGATGCATGATCCCATGATCAAGAGCAAGACTTTGATGCACTTTGTTTGATTGATTTCAGGCCAAAAGAAGAAGAGAAGAGCCACGTTAGTTACACTAACGTGGGCACTAACGTGGAAGGAAGGAAAGCCACAACGTTAGTGAGAAAAGTTAGTGGCATTAACTTTGAAGAAAGGAAATGGAGCCAACGTTAGTGACACTTAACATTATCACTAACGTTGGACCAAGCTCATGAGTGGCCACGTTAGAACTTAGTTAACGTGGAAGCTAACGTGAAGGAACAAAGTGGTCGACAATGTTAGTGACATCCAATATTGTCACTAACGTTGGAAGCAACCACACAACCCCCCAAGGAGCCACGTTAACTTCCACGTTAACTTAGTTAACGTGGAGGCTAACGTGTGAAAAAAGAAGGTGCTTGCCAACGTTAGTGACACCCAACATTGTCACTAACGTTGGAAGGAGCCACACATGCCACCATGAGCCACGTTAACTCCCACGTTAACTTAGTTAACGTGGAAGTTAACGTGGTACCTGACAGCCTGACCATGCCTTCTTCAAACACGCATAACTTGAGCCACAAAACTCCAAATGAGGTGATTCTAGTGGTATTGGAAAGTAGAATTCCAGAGCTTTCCAAGCATATATGGCACTACATGGTTGACACTAAAGTTGAGGGAGAAAATCTGCCCCGAAAGTGCAATGATGAACATGGTATCAACCTGTATTAAGGTCAATTGACCTCTTCACCTTCCAAGAAGTGTAACTCGAGTTGTAGAGCTCCAAATGATGCGCTTCCAATGGCATTGGAAAATAGACATCCAGGGCTTTTCAACAATGTATAATAGTATGGGGTGGACACTAAGTTTGAGCTTCAGAAACTGGCAATAATGAAGCCCTGATCGCTAGCGTTATTGGCAATCAACATTTCAAGTAACGTTGGCATATATACCAGCGACCATGTCCACTTCAAAGGAGCATAACTTGAGCTACAGAGGTCTAATTGAGGTGATTCCAGTTGCGTTAGAAAGCTGACATTCAGAGCTTTCCAACGATATACAATACTCTATAGTGGGCATGAAATTAGAGCACAAACAAGAGGCATCTTTTAAGCCCCAAAAACACCAACTGGGCAGCAAGTGCAACGTTAGCCACAATAACTTTAGCACTAATGCCACACTTGTAGCGTTAGTGTGGCTAACTTTAGCACTAACTTTGGCACCTGGACCTCAACTTGACCCACTTCTCTCTCAAGTCCACTTCAAAGCTCAAGCAAGAAAGCCCACAATTGTCAACCAATCAAGACCACAAGAAGCATCTAGAATAGGAATTTTTATTTTATTGTAATTTGTTTTTAATTTCATTTTTGGTAATTTAGGAGAGCCTATATAAAGGCCTTAGCTTTTACATTCAAGTCATTCTGGATTCTGGAGAATTGAAGGAAGGGGGAGAGGGTGAAAACCAATTCGAACTTCTGTGAATTGGCACACTCCAAGGGGAGTGGGTCTTCGGACCCCTCCCCTCCACACTCTTCTTCCTTTTCTCTTCTTTTCCTCCTTAGGAGTAGTTTTATTTTAGTTGTAATTTTCATTTATGAATTTTGAAGTTTTAATTTTAGTTTTAATCTTCATTATCTTTACTTTCTGCACTTTTCTTCTTTTCTATTTTGGTAGAGCAATGATCAACTAACTCTTTTCATTGGGTTAGAGAGCTCTATTGTGATTCAATGGATTAAGTGTAGTTCTTATTC
>NC_029773.3:32218875-32232148 GCF_000817695.3 Arachis duranensis | reverse complement strand
GGCTATAACCCTCTCACCACTTGATTTGGGAAATGCATGTGGTATAATCAGTGACCATACTTCATCTCTTCTCATGAGCAATTGACCAAGGAATTGGCTATTGATCAAGATTTGAGAGATTCAATTACAAGAAATTGTAATTCAATCACTTAAGATTGCCAAGGAGATCAATGAGTGCATTGATTGAGGAAGAGATGAGAATGAACTTGATCCAGAGGATTGCAATATCTCTCTATCCCAATGTTCATTTTATTTTTAGTTCTTACATTTACTTTTCTTGCCATTTTACTTTTCTGCACTTTATTGCTTTCTTTACTTTTATGCCATTTACATTTCCTTGTTACTTATCACTTAAATATGATTCGTCTAACTAGGATAATCAATTAACCATTGATTGCTTAATCCGTTAATCCCTGTGGATTCGACCTCACTCTATTGTGAGTTTTTACTTGATGACAATTTAGTATACATTGACGACAATTCGGTACACTTGCCGAAGGGAGATTTGTTGCGAGACAAGTTTTACCCCGATCAGCTGTGCACCGCAAGTGACGCGGACGCGTGAGTGACGCGGTTGCGTGGTGTGCAGTGTTGTCAAGTGACGCGAACGCGTAAGTCACGCGGTTGCGTGAGTTGATTTGTGCTATTGGCGCGAGAGCAACCTCGCGTTAGCGCAACTTTCTGTTTGAAACTCATTTTGCCAAATTTTAGGGTGACGCGTTCGCGTGGTTGACGCGATCGTGTGAATGGCCATATTTTGAAAATGACGCGGACGTGTGAGGTACGCGTTCGCGTGATGGGGCTTTGTGCTTCTAGCACCATTCCAGCCCAGCTCCATTATAACTCTCTGCCATACACCCATTTACGTCGATTTTACAGGGCCATGCGTTCGCGTGGGGAGGCTATTTCACAAACGACGCAAACGCGTTAGTGACGCGGTCGCGTGGGCGAGTTTGTGCCAAAGGCACCCCTCTAGCCACACTTTCGCGTGACTCTCTGTTCAATTTTGTTTCCTTCCCAACGCACATATGACGCGGATGCGTCGGCGACGCTGTCGCGTCGCGTCTGTGTTTTTTTAACCATTTTTTTATTTGTAATATGCAAATGCAGATGTAAACTATATGCACTAATACTGAGAAGAGTTACTGAAAAAGGAAACTAAAGAGAGGGAAAAGAACGATCATACCATGGTGGGTTGTCTCTCACCCAACACTTTGCTTTAACGTCCTTAAGTTGGACGCTCTACTAGTTTAGTCTTCTGCTGTGGGTGGATCTTCCAAGAGGAAGATCTCTAGCTCCTTCTTTTTCGCCATCTTCTCACCATGATATAACTTCAAGCGATGTCCATTGACCTTTATAAGTTCAGAGTTTGAAGGATGGCTCAAGTGAAAGACTCCGTATGGCTCTGCCTTCTCTACTCGATAGGGACCGTCCCATCTGGATCTCAGCTTGCCTGGCATGAGCCGCATTCTAGAGTTATAAAGGAGGACTAAGTCCCCAAGTTGGAACTATCTTCTCTTGATGTTCTTATCATGTACATCTTTCGCTTTCTCTTTGTACAGCCTGGAGTTTTCATAAGCTTCTAGGCGAAGGTTCTCTAATTATTACAGTTGCAACTTCCTTTCAGCTCCGGCTTTCTCAAATTCCATGTTGCATTCCTTTACCGCCCAGAAGGCTTTGTGTTCTATCTCAACTGGGAGGTGACAGGCCTTTCCATAAACTAAGCGGAAAGGACTCATCCCGATTGGTGTCTTGTATGCTGTCCTATATGCCCAAAGCGCATCTTGGAGCCTGGTGCTCCAGTCCTTTCTATGAGGCTTGACTATCTTTTGTAGTATACACTTTATCTCTCTGTTAGACACCTCGACTTGCCCATTAGTCTGGGGATGATAGGCTGTTGATACTTTATGAATTATCTCATGCCTCTTCAGTAATCCTGTTAGTCTCCTGTTACAAAAGTGAGTGCCTTGATCGCTCACGATTGCTCGTGGTGATCCAAAGTACAGATAATATGGTTTCTAACAAAGGAAACAACAGTGTTAGCATCATCAGTATGAGTAGGAATTGCTTCCACCCATTTAGAAACATAATCTACAGCTAACAGTATATAAACGTGACCATTAGAATTTGGAAATGGACCTATGAAGTCAATGCCCCAGCATAAAAAATTTCACAGAAAAGCATAATTTGTTGAGGCATTTCATCCCTCTTGGATATATTACCAAACCTTTGGCAAGGAGAACAAGATTTACAAAGGTCAACAGCATCTTTAAAAAGAGTAGGCCACCATAATCTACAGTCTAAAACTTTTCTAGCTGTTCTTTGAGGGCCAAAATGTCCTCCACTCTCAGATGAGTGGCAGGCCGCTAAAATGGACTGGAATTCTGATTAAGGTACACACCGTCTATTTACCTGGTCAGCACCACACCTCCATAGATATGGGTCATCCCATATATAATATTTGGACTCACTTTTCAGCTTGTCTCTCTGATGCTTAGTAAAATCTGGAGGAATAGTGTGGCTAACTAGATAATTAGCTACATGTGCATACCAAGGAACTACTTCAAATACTGCATGTAAGCTATCAAATGGGAAAGTATCATCGATAAGAATGGAGTCATCTTTAATGTGCTCAAGGCGACTCAAGTGGTCTGCCACTAAATTTTAGTTACCACTCCTATCTTTAATTTCTAAATCAAATTCTTGCAGCAGTAGCATCCAACGTATTAGCCTTGGTTTAGACTCCTTTTTAGCTAATAAATATTTTAGAGCTATATGGTCTGAGTACATTACTACCTTAGTACCAAGTAAATATGCTCGGAATTTATCCAGAGAAAAAACAATATCTAGAAGCTCTTTTTTAGTAGTAGTGTAATTAGATTGAGCAGCATCTAAAGTCTTAGATGCATAAGCAATTACAAAAGGATCGTCACCTTCATGCTGAGCTAGTGCTGCTCCTACTGTATGATTGGAGGAATCACACATGATTTCAAATGGTTGACTCCAGTCTGGTCCTCTCACAATCGGAGCTTGAGTCAGGGCGGTCTTCAGCTTATCAAACGCTTGTTTGCAATCTTCACTGAACTTGAACTCAATATCTTTCTACTGTAGTCTGGATAAGGGTAATGCTACCTTACTGAAGTCCTTAATGAATCTTCTGTAAAAATCTGCATGGCCAAAGAACGAACTGACTTCCCTCACAGAGGAAGGGTAAGGTAAACTAGAAATAACATCCACCTTTGCTGGGTCTACAGAGATACTAGTATCAGAAACAACATGTCCTAGAACAATTCCTTGTTTCACCATAAAATGACACTTTTCAAAATTTAAAACAAGGTTTGAACTAACATACCTGTCCAATGGATGCAGGTATTAGGTTGATACTTGCCCCAAGATCACATAGAGCTTGCTTGGTACAAGTACCCTCTAATGTGCATGGTATCATAAAGCTTCCGGGATCTTTAAGCTTTTCTGGTAAGCTTTTCAGAATGACTGCATTGCATTCTTCAGTGAGGTAAACTTTTTCAGTTTCTCTCCAATCCTTCTTATGACTTAAGATCTCTTTCATGAACTTAGCATAAGAGGGTATTTGCTCAAGTGCCTCTGCAAACGGAATCTTTATTTCAAGAGTCCTGAGATAGTCTGCAAAGCGGGCAAATTGCTTATCCTGTTCCGCTTGGCAGAGTTTCTGAGGATAAGGCATTTTGGTTTTGTACTCCTCAACCTTAGTTGCTGCAGGTTTATTACCTACAGATGTGGGTTGAGAAGCCTTTTTAGAAGGGTTGCTATCAGCACTTGTATGTGTCTGATCCCCTACTGGCGTTTGAATGCCAAGGGTGGAAGCTGGAGTGGCATTAGACGCCAACTCCTTACCTGTTTCTGGCATTTGAACGTCAAAATTGAGCTTCTTTTGGGCGTTCAACGCCAATTCCATACTTGTTTCTGGCGTTTGAATTCCAAAACTGAGCATGGGTTGGGCGTTCAACACCAGTTCTCCACCCTTTTCTGGCATTTGAGCGCCAGAATTATTCCTCTCTGGGCTCTTACTGTCCTCAGAGGAATTTTGCGTAGCATTTTGTTCATTTCTTGGCTTCTTGCTGCCTTGAAGTGAGGTATTTAATGTTTTCCCACTTCTTAATTGAACTGCTTGGCCCTCTTCTGTTATTTATTTTGATAACTGCTGTTCTGTTTGCTTCAACTGCACTTCCATATTCATATTAGATATTCTTGTTTCTTGCAATATCTCATTGAATTTGACTAGTTGTTTTGTCAGAAAATCTAATTGCCAATTGAATTCAGTAACTTGTTCTGCAGGACTAAGTTCAGCAGTTACTGTTTTAGCCACTTCTTTCATGGAAGATTCACTACTTAGATACATATGCTGATTTCTGGCAACTGTATCAATGAGCTCTTGAGCTTCTTCAATTGTCTAGAGAAATATGAGCTTTCTCTGTAAGCCCATAATAGAAGATGTCTAACTGCACCCACTCTGAAAATATTTCAGAGGGGCATTTTCTTAGAATCTCTCTGTATCTCTCCCAGGCATCATAAAGGGATTCATTATCTCCTTGTTTAAAGCCTTGGATGCTCAGTCTTAGCTGTGTCATCCGTTTTGGAGGGAAATATTGATTCAGAAATTTTTTTGACAGCTGTTTCCATGTCCTTATGCTGGCCTTAGGTTAGTTATTTAACCACCTCTTAGCTTGGTCTTTTACAGCAAATGGAAACAGTAATAATCTGTAGACATCCTGATCTACTTCTTTATCATGTACTGTGTCAGCAATTTGTAAAAACTGTGCCAAAAACTCTGTAGGTTCTTCCTGTAGAAGACCGGAATACTGGCAACTTTGCTGCACCATGATAATGAGCTGAGGATTCAACTCAAAACTACTAACTCTGATGGAGGGTATACAGATACTACTCCCATATAAAGCAGTAGTAGGGTTAGTATATGACCCTAGAGTCCTTCTGGACTCTTCATTTCCACTTAGGTCCATGATGGAGAAAGGGAGATGAGGTGGATTTATTTTATTATATAAGAAAAATAATTTTTGAAATAATAAAATAAAATAAAATAAAAACTAAAATAAAAAATAAAAATAAAAAAATAAAAAATTTGAAAATATTTTATGAAGATTTTCAAAAAAGTGAGGAGAGAGAAAGTGTTTAGGATATTTTTGAAAAAGATGTGATTTTTTTTATTCTGAAAAGGATAAGATTTTGAAAAATTTTAAAATTGAAATCTGAATTTTTATGAAAAATTTCAAAATACTTACTTAAAAATAGTTAGAAAAGATAATTGTTTATTTTTGAATTTTTTTTATGAAAGAGAAAAACATACAAAAGACACAAGACTTAAAATTTTTAAATCCAATGCTCCTTGTTTTCGAAAATTTTGGAGGGAAAACACCAAGGCACACTAAACTGAAAAATTTTAAGATCAAAACAAAAAGAAGACTCAAGAACACCTTGAAGACTCACAAGAACACCAAGAACAAAAGAAAGAACACCAAACTTAAAATGTTTAGAAAACCAAAATAAATTTTCGAAAATTAAAGAAAATTACAAGAGAACACCAAACTTAAAGTTTGGCACAAGATTTAATCAAAGAAAAATTAGTTTTGAAAAAGTTTTAAAAGGAAGATGCCCAATTGCCAAGAACATAAGCCAACGCTCTAGCCAACTGAGCTATAAATTTAATGTGTTTTAAAAAGGTATTTAATAAATAAAAAATTTTGAAAGCTAAAAATTTGAAAATGCACAAGAAAAACAAGAAAAGACACAAAACAAGACAAACCAAAGATCAAACAAGAAAAATTGACAAGAACAATTTGAAGATCAAGGAAAAACAAAGAACATGCAATTCGAAAATTGAAAGACAAAGAAAAGCATGCAATTGACACCAAACTTAAAATATAAAACTAAATTTAAACAAAAGACTCCAAGAAAAATTAAAAACTAATAAAAAAATAATATTTTTGAAAGATTTTTAAAAGGAATAATAGAAGATGCAATCCTAGTTACTCTAAACAAAAAAAGACAAATTTTTCCTAATCTAAGTAACAAGATAAACCGTCAGTTGTTCAAACTCGAACAATCCCCGGCAACGGCACCAAAAACTTGGTGCACGAAAATCACACTCACACTATGTAATTCCGCACAACTAACCAGCAAGTGCACTGGGTCGTCCAAGTAATACCTTACGTGAGTAAGGGTCGATCCCACGGAGATTGTTGGCTTGAAGCAAGCTATGGTTATCTTATTATTCTTAATCAAGATACCAATAGGGTTCTTTAGTTTCAATTGTAAAAAAGTAAAAGAGCATAAAATAAGTAATTGTTACGCAGTAATGGAGAATGTGTTGGAGTTTTGGAGATGCTTTGTCTTCTGAATCTCTGCTTTCCCCCTGTCTTCTTCTTCACGCACGCAAGGTTCCTTCTATGGCAAGCTGTGTATTGGTAGGTCACCGTTGTCAATGGCTATCATCCGCCCTCTCAGTGAAAATGGTCCAAATGCGCTGCCACCTCATGGCTAATCATCTGTCGGTTCTCGATCATGTCGGAATAGGATCCATTGATCCTTTTGCGTCTGTCACTACGCCCAACACTCGTGAGTTTGAAGCTCGTCACAGTCATCCAATCCCTGAATCCTACTCGGAATACCATAGACAAGGTTTAGACTTTCTGGATTCTCAAGGATGCTGCCAATGGATTCTAGCTTATACAATGAATATTCTTATTAAGGAATCCAAGAGATATTCATTCAATCAAAGGTAGAACGAAGGTGGTTGTCAGGAACGCGTTCATAAATTGAGAATGGTGATGAGTGTCACGGATCATCACCTTCATCATGGTTAAGTACGAATGAACATCTTAAAGAGAAACAAGCGTGTTTGAATAGAAAACAGAAATAATTGCATTAATTCATCGAGACGCTGCAGAGCTCCTTACCCCCAACAATGGAGTTTAGAGACTCATGCCGTCAAAGAGTACAAAGTTCAGATCTAAAAATGTCATGAGGTATAGAATAAATCTCTAAAAGTTGTTTAAATACTAAACTAGTAACCTAGGTTTACAGAGAATGAGTAAACTAAGATAGATAGTGCAGAAATCTACTTCTGGGGCCCACTTGGTGTGTGTTGGGGCTGAGACTTGAGCTTTTCACGTGCCTAGGCTGTTTCTAGAGTTAAATGTTAGGTTGTAACCTGTTTTGGGCATTTAACTCCAATTTGCAACCTGTTTCTGGCGTTTAACGCCAGAATGCAACATGGAACTAGTGTTAAATGCCAGTTTATGTCGTTTATCTTCTAGAAAAGTATGGACTATTATATATTGCTGGAATGCCCTGGATGTCTACTTTCCAAACCAATTGAGAGTGCGTCAATTAGACTCCTGTAGCTCCAAAAAATCCATTTCGAGTGCAGGGAGGTCAGAATTCAACAGCATCCGCAGTCCTTTTTCAACTTGAATCAGATTTTTGCTCAGCTCCCTCAATTTCAGCCAGAAAATACCTAAAATTACAGAAAAACACACAAACTCATGTTAAAGTCCAGAAATATGAATTTTGCCTAAAAACTAATAAAAACATACTAAAAAGTAGCTAGAACCTACTTAAAATTACCTAGAAACAATGCCAAAAAGCGTATAAATTATCCGCTCATCATTCTTCATTTTTTTATTTTTTGTTCAGAAATCATATTAACAATCCTCAATGCTCACTGCTCACTGGTCAGTGGTCACTCCTCATTCCTCAATGTTCAGAAATCATGTTCTGTTCTTCGTTTTTGAATTTTTAATGGCTACTCTGAGTTTGTTTTGTTCAGAAGTTATTTTTTGTGCTCAATGCTCATGCTCTTAAGTGTTGCTCTGTTTTTGTTCTGATTGGTTTTTGACTCTGATTGCATGTCAATTGAACTCTACGTTATGAGAACCGTGTGTTTGTTTATTAAAACTTAAAAAGGAGAATGGGACTTGTAATTGAAACAGCTTGTTTAGGTTGAATCACAAACTATTCTGTTTCCTTTGTTAACAAAATATGCACTTAGTTAGAAAAAAGCTTAAAAAATTGATGTTGTTTTGGCTTCTTTGTTGATTGGTTATAGGCAGAAGTTATTTTGGCTTCTTTATCATTCTTATGCATTCTGGATTTTGATTTTATTCTGATTTTACAATTGTCATGGTGTTCTAATTATGGAGAGAATCACAAACTACATACTGTTCTGTTTCCTTGGTTAACAAAATATGCACTTAGTTTGATGTTGATGTTAAGGGTACGGTGTGGGGACTGGGAAGTTATGCAAAATAGGGGATGGGGCGGGGACCATGTTGGTTTTACTCTTTTCCTTATTCTCTTTGTGTTTGTCTCACCATGAACCTTTGTTTTCCTCACAAGTCATAACTGCCAGAGTCTCCATGGCAGAAAGGAGCAAGGAGCTTCTTCACTTGGAGCACAAGGCCACACCCCTCTCGTCCTTAGGTCTATTTTTTCACCCTTTTCTTTTTTTTATTTATTTTATATATATTTTGCTTTAGATATTGATGAGCGGATAATTTATACGCTTTTTGGCATTGTTTTTAGGTAGTTTTTAGTAGGTTCTAACTACTTTTTAGTATATTTTTATTAGTTTTTAGGCAAAATTCATATTTCTGGACTTTACTATGAGTTTGTGTGTTTTTCTGTGATTTCAGGTATTTTCTGGCTGAAATTGAGGGAGCTGAGCAAAATTCTGATTCTAGCTGAAAAAGGACTGCTGATGCTGTTGGATTCTGACCTCCCTGCACTCGGAATGGATTTTTTGGAGCTACAGGAGTCCAATTGGCGCCCTGTCAATTTGGTTGGAAAGTAGACATCCAGGGCTTTCCAGCAATATATAATAGTCCATACTTTGCTCGAACACAAAGGACGTAAACTGGCATTTAACGCTAGTTCCATGTTGCATTCTGGCGTTGAACGCCAGAAACAGGTTGCAAGTTGGAGTTAAACGCCAGAAACAGGTTACAACCTAATGTTTAACTCCAAAAACAGCCCAGGCACGTGAGAAGCTCAAGTCTCAGCCCCAGCACATACCAAGTGGGCCCCAGAAGTGGATTTCTGCACTATTTATCTTAGTTTACTCATTTTCTATAAACCTAGGTTACTAGTTTAGTATTTAAACAACTTTTAGAGACTTATTTTGTATCTCATGATATTTTAGAACTTAACCTTGTACTTTTTGATGGCATGAGTCTCTAAACTCCATTGTTGGGGGTGAGGAGCTCTGCAGCGTCTCGATGAATTAAGGCAATTATTTCTGGTTTCCCTTCAAACACGCTTGTTTCTATCTAAGATACTGATTCGTACTTAACCATGATGAATGTGATGTTCTGAGACACTCATCACCATTCTTAACCCATGAACATATGTCTGACAACCACCTCCGTTCTACATTAGATTGAATGAATATCTCTTAGATTCCTTAATCAGAATCTTCGTGGTATAAGCTAGAATCCATTGGCAGCATCCTTGAGAATCCAGAAGGTCTAAACCTTGTCTGTGGTATTCCGAGTAGGATTCAGGGATTAGATGACTGTGACGAGCTTCAAACTCGCGAGTGTTGGGCATAGTGACAGGCGCAAAAGAATCAATGGATCCTATTCCGACATGATCAAGAACCGACAGATGATTAGCCGTGCTGTGACAGAGCATTTGGACCATTTTCACTAAGAAGATGGGAAGTAGCCATTGACAATGGTGACACCCTACATACAGCTTGCCATGGAAGGAGCCTTGCATGTTTGAAAGTAAGAAAGCATTATGTTGCAGGGATTCAGATGACAAAGCATCTCCAAAACTCCAACATATTCTCCATTATTGCATAACAATTACTTATTTTATGACCTTTCACTTTTTACAATTGAAACTAAATAACCCTATTGGTATCCTGACTAAGAATAATAAGATAACCATAGCTTGATTCAAGCCAACAATCTCCGTGGGATTCGACCCTTACTCACGTAAGGTATTACTTGGACGACCCAGTGCACTTGCTGGTTAGTTGTGCGAAATTACACAGTGTGAGTGTAATTTTTGTGCACCAAGTTTTTGGCGCCGTTGCCGGGAATTGTTTGAGTTTGAACAATTGACGGTGAATCTTGTTGCTTAGATTAGGAAAAATTTGTCTTTTTGGTTTAGAGTCACTAGAATTGCATCTTTTATTATTCCTTTTTAAAAAAATTTTCTTCAAAAATATTATTTTTCTCTATTAATTGTTAGTTTTTTCATTGAGTCTAGTTGCATGTTTTAAGTTTGGTGTCCTTTGTGTTTTTGTCTTCAAAAAAATTAGTTTTTATCTGTTCAATCCTTGCATTTGTTAAATGTGTCTATTTTCTTGGGAATAGTTGCCCCTTTGAATTTTCCTTTTTAAAATCTTTTTAAAAATAATTTTTCTTTGATTAAATCTTGTGCCAAACTTTACATTTGGTGTTCTCTTCTTAATTTTTCTTTAATTTTCGAAAATTTTATTGTGGTTTTCTAAAAATTTTAAGTTTGGTGTTCTATCTTTTGTTCTTGTTATTCTTGTGAGTCTTCAAGGTGTTCTTGAGTCTTCTTTGTGCCTTGATCTTAAAATTTTTAAGTTTGGTGTGTCTTGGTGTTTTTCCTCCAAAATTTTCAAAAACAAGGAGCATTGGAATTAAAAATTTTAAGTCTTGTGTCTTTTGTGTGTTTTTCTCTTTCATAATAAAATTTAAAAATAAAAAAAATTATCCTTTCTAACTATTTTTAAGCAATTATTTCGAATTTTTTTTTATAAAAATTCAGATTTCAATTTCAAAATTTTTCAAAATCTTATCCTTTTTAGAATTTAAAAAAAATCACATCTTTTTCAAAAATATCCTAACCACTTTCTCTCTCCTCACTTTTTCGAAAATCTTCATAAAATATTTTTCAAATTTTTTTATTTTTATTTTTATTTTATTTTTTTATTATTTTTAGTTTTTATTTTATTTTATTTTATTATTTCGAAAATTATTTTTCTTATATAATAAAATAAATAAAATAAATCCACCTCATCTCCCTTTCTCCATCGTACACCTAAGTAGAAATGAACAGTCCAGAAGGACTCTGGGGTCATATGCTAATCCCACTACTACTTCATATTGGAGTAGTATCTGTATACCCTCCATCGAAGTTAGTAGTTTTGAGTTTAATCCTCAGCTCATTATCATGGTGCAGCAAAGTTGCCAGTATTCTGGTCTTCCATAGGAAGAACCTACAGAGTTTTTGGCACAATTTTTACAAATTACTGACACAGTACATGATAAGGAAGTAGATCAGGATGTCTACATACTGTTTCCATTTGCTGTAAAAGACCAAGCTAATAGGTGGTTAAATAACCAACCTAAGGCTAGCATAAGGACATGAAAACAGCTGTCAGAAAATTTCTAAATCAATATTTCCCTCCAAAACGGATGACACAGCTAAGGCTGAGCATCCAAGGCATTAAACAAGGAGATAATGAATCCCTTTATGATGCCTAGGAGAGATACATAGAGATGCTAAGAAAATTTTCCTCTGAAATGTTTTCAGAGTGGGTGCAGTTAGACATCTTCTATTATGGGCTTACAGAGAAAGCTCAAATTTCTCTAAACCACTCAGCTGGTGGATCTATCCACATGAGAAAGACAATTGAAGAATCTCAAGAGCTCATTGATACAGTTGCCAGAAATCAACATCTGTACCTAAGCAGTGAACCTTCCATGAAAGAAGAGGCTAAAATAGTAATTGCTGAACTCAGTCCTGCAGAACAAGTTACTGAATTCAATCAACAATTAGATTTTCTAACAAAATAGCTAGCTGAATTCAAGGAGATACTACAAGACACAAGAATGGCTAATATGAATATGGAAGTGCAGTTGAAGCAAACAGAACAGCAGTTATCAAAACAAATAACAAAAGAGTGCCAAGCAGTTCAATTAAGAAGTGAGAAAACATTAAATACCTCACTTCAAGGCAGCAGAAAGCCAAGAAATGAACAACTTGCTACCCAAAATCCCTCTGAGGATAGTAAGAGCCCAGAGAGGAATAATTCTGGCACTCAAACGCCATAAAAAGGTGGAGAGCTAGCGTTAAACGCACAACCCATGCTCAGTTCTGGCGTTCAGACACCACAAACAGGCAAGGAGTTGGCGTTAAATGCCCAATGGAAGCTCAGTTCTGGCGTTTAGACACCAGAAACAGGAAAGGAGTTGGCGTCCATCGCCAATCCAGCTTCCAACCCTGGCATTCAAATACCAGTGAGGGATCAGACACTTGCAAGTGCTGATAGCTGATGTATGGAAAACGATCCAACACAAAACTCACCGGCAAGTGTACCGGGTCGCATCAAGTAATAATAACTCACATGAGTGAGGTCGATCCCACAGGGATTGAAGGATTGAGCAATTTTAGTTTAGTGGTTGATTTAGTCAAGCTAATCAAGGTTTGGTTGAGTGGGTTGTATTTAACAGAAGCTAAATTGCTTGGAATGTAAAGGGAAAGGGGAGAATTGCAATAAATTAAAGGACAGGAAAGTAAAATAGACTGAATCTTAAAGGACAAGAAAGTAAATGACTGAAACTTAAAGTGCAAGAAATGTAAATTGCAGTAACTTAAATGGCAAGGAATGTAAATTGCTTGAATATAAAAGGGATTCGAGGACTGGGATTGCAGAATCTAAACGAAGAAAAATTGAATTGCCACAATTAATAAAGCAGAAATTGAATTGGGAGTAATGAGAACTCAAACAGAAATTGAAAGTAAAATGCAGCAGGGTTCACAGAAGAACCAAAAGGAAATTGGGATCTCAGGATTCAAGAGACTAGGTAGCAGAGCCTAGATCTCAATTGCCTTCCTAGATCCAAGTTCTCAAAGCAATTGACAAGAAATAGAAGAAGAAGCAGTAAAGGAAATGTAAATGGATTCAATTATGCAGAAAAGAAACTTAAGAGTTCTTGAGTGGAGATTGAGACAGAATTTCCTGAATTCTTAACACCCAAGAATCAAAACAAGAAAATTAAAAAGTGCCCAAGCAAGAATGAGGAAGAAGAGAGATCAATTCTCCTCCCCAATTCTCTGAAATCTCAGTGAAGACACCAAGAGAAGTTCCAAAGTGCAAAAATAAAATTCAAAGCTCAAAGAAAGTGCAAAATTCAAAAGTCAAGTGCAAGGTCCTCATTACATCAAACTAGCTCCTATTTATACACTTTCTATTCTTGGATTTTGGGATTTGGATGGGCTTTTGATTTGGTGAAGAAAT
>NC_029773.3:32217985-32218808 GCF_000817695.3 Arachis duranensis | reverse complement strand
GCCTGCCCTTGTGGAGGGCAGGGTAGGATTTGGTGCTTGGTGCGTGCGTGGTGCGGCGTGGTGCAGGCTTGGTGCGCAGAACGCTGCCCTGCCCTCGCGGAGGGCAGGGCAGAAAAAATTGGTGCGCCAGAATTGTGCTGTGGTGCGCTGTTGGTGCTGCCAGAACCGTGCCTTGGTGCGCCAGAATCGACCCTTGGTGCGCCAGATTCATGCCACAACAAAATGCTGCCCTGCCCTCGCGGAGGGCAGGGCAGTGTTTCCAAACTGAAGTCCCGCGTTCGAATCATGGCAGAAACACGCGCTACTTAATTTCCTTGGCTTTCTTGGCACCAAAGTGAGGCTTAATTCCTTGCTTCATCATGTTCCCGTGTTCAACTCTTGTGGCAAGGATTGGGAGACATTTTCCTTTGATTTTCTCCCCTTGTGAGCCCGATACTGCCCTTGTGGAGGGCAGGGCAACATTTTCTTCTTCTTGATTCAAAGGCACAGATTTGTGCTCTGCCCTTGTAGTGGGCAGGGCAGAGTTGCCTTTTATGCTTTGTTCTCTTATGTTGCCCTCCTAGAGGGCAGTGTGCCCTTGTGGAGGGCAATGCTTGCCTCCCCTCTTTACATGCGGCACACTTCTCCTTCCTTTGACCACGTTTTCTTCTCCTTTAGTCACGCTTTCTTAGGCCACGTTTTTCTCTTTTATTCTTTTCTTCACCTACATTAAACCAAAACAACCACTCCAAGTATCACTGAATTCACAAGGCTTATAAATCAATTAAAATTCAATTAAAATTAGCTTAAACCTCATGAATTAACATTAATTTCATGGTGGTTG
>NC_029773.3:32212609-32217966 GCF_000817695.3 Arachis duranensis | reverse complement strand
AGATCATTGATGCCCAGCATCTCTTTGGATAACTAAATGTTCTGTATCTAAGTAGCTCTTTATTGTGGACTTTCAATTGGCCATCCCAAATCATTTGATCTAAGTGACCGGGTTTTAAAATACCCCTTAGAATTTACTCATCCAAGCATATCTCAGTACAAGAACATCACAGGCATTTGTCCTAAGGTTCAAGCCATTGGTGTCCAACCTTTATTCTTTGTTTTTCTTGCCATTTTGGCTTTTTCTTCTTCCTTTTCTTTCTGTTTTTGTTCCCAAGGGCTTTTTCATTATTGATAAGAGTCTTTGTAACAGCAAGCTAACTCACATTTGAATGAGAATGATATTAGGCAACAATTATTTCATGAGTTATGCATTTAATCAAACACAAATACCACCATTAACTTCCATTCTTACTTATGCAACATTGGATATTTCACTTTTCAATTCAAACAAATCTCTTTTATTTAAGCATGTGGGAAACAAAACAAAATTTCAAGCTAAGTGATGGATAACAAGCATTATGCAAATTTAGCATTTCTCTAGCTATTTATTAAATAACTAAAATGAAAAACAAAGAACAAAAATTGCATGAAGTAAAAAAAAAGAACTAGATGATGGAGGCATATCATGTTTCAGACATGCATCTCCTTATTAGAGGCATAAAAGAGGAAATATGAAAGAACTTTGCCACCTTCTAATGGTCGTGGCTGCTGCTAGATTCTCCCTTTTTCTTCTTTCTCTTCCCTGTCTTGGAATAATCTCGGATCTCTTCACCAGGACATCTTCTACCCCAAACAGAATCTAAGAGTTCTGAGAGCCCAACTTCTTCCAATCTTTTAAAAGTTGCCTCAATATATTGATGAGATCTTGCCTGCTGCTTGGCTACAAATTCAGGACATTGCTCAAATGGCTTGATCTCAGGATTGAGTGTTGGCAAATTATGGGTCAAGTACTCCAACCTTGCTTGCATGTTTTCATCATTCTCCATTCTTTGTGCGTATCTAACTTCTCCCATGGTGTGATGAATATTCTTCCATTGATACAGGTTGTGACTATATTCCCCTGCTTTAGCTTGACTAAAATACAGCTTATCATATGATTCTTTGAATTCTTTGTATTGCTCTTTTTGTCCTTCAAGAATCTGTGCTTGAAATTCTTGCTGCTGAGTCATCATTTGTTGTTGCCATCTCTCTTGTTTCTCCTCCATTTGACGCTGCCAAGCTTCCCGTTCCTCTTTATCTTTCAAATATTGCTCTACAAATTCTGGATGGGGCTCTAGATATTTCTCTTGGCCCCCCTGATGTTGACCTTGTTGAGCCTGCATGAGTTGCTGAGATAGTTCTTCAATTGATCTTTGTAACTGGCTCATGTCTATGGCATCATGAGCTTGATTTCGTCCTTCCTCTCTTTGTGATCTCCTTTGTCTAGGAGCTACCACCCCTTCTTGATCTTCTTCTTCATTTATTCCCTCCATACTCTTCTTAGTGATTCCTTTTCCCTTTTTCACTTTTTCTGTATCCTCATCTTCAAAGATTACTTTAGCTTTCTCACATAGTCTGAGGATGGTACTACTCCTGCTTTGTTGCATAGCCTAAGGATAGTACTTGGATGTCCAAGGCTACTTGATTTACTTGTACTGTTGGCCATATCTTGAATACTGTCAGCTATGAGTTGTGCGAGGTTGATTTCTCCTCCATGTAAGATGCAGTATGTCAAGAGTGCTCGTTTGATTGTGACCCAAGAGGAGTTTCCAGTAGGAAGAATAGATCTCCTCACTATTTCATACCATCCCTTGGCCACAGGAGTAAGATTTATCCTTCTCAAGTGACTTGGAACTCCCTTTGAATCTCTTTCCCAATCTGTATTTTCCACACATAACCCTTGCAAGATCTCATCAGGATTGTTTTCCATTTGCAACCTGGTCTCATAACTAGGCTCTGCATAAGTTATGGTTCTCAACTTTAGAGCCCTAGTGATGGCTGCTGGACTGAAGCTCACTTCAACTCCTCTGACATAACTTGTGTAAGGAGCACTATCTTTGTTTTCTTTCACAGCATTTGCATAGAACTCCCTGATCATAACTGCACTGATGTCAACTAGAGGAGCACACAAGAGTTCCCACCTTCTTTCTTTAGTAATTTGCCTCATGATGGGATATTCTCCTTCCCTCAACTCAAGGCTTTTCTCATAGATGACATTCTTTGCCTCCATGAACCTATGATATCTCCCTTCATGAAATTGGGATCTAAATTTGGTTGCATCAAATGATGGAGGTTCGGCTACCATAGGTTCCTTTCCCGGCCTTCTTTTTGAACTTGAGGAGGCCATTGGATTTGAGGTGAAAAGAAAGGAAAAGTGAGAATAGAAAAAGTATGTGTTGTGTTTGGGATGAGTTTTGATTCGGTTCTGTTGTGTGAGATAAGGGAATTATGTTGGTTTTGGGAGTAGAGGAGATTATGGTTTTCATATGAAAGTAGCTTGAATGAGTGTGTGAACTGTTTAGTTCTACGGCTATTAATAGGCAGATTCTTCAAGCTTTCCAACAAAACCACAATTAATGAAGAAGGAGCTCGTTAGTGCTCATGAAGGGTTGAGATTGAGTTGTTCATCTAGAGGGTTCATGGAATGGGCAGTCTGCATGCATTGTTGAGGCTTTGACGAGGATCCTCCTCCCATTGGCTGCATGCATTTAGGCGTTCAATGATGCATGCGTGCATGTTCTGCTTCCCAAGGGACACATCTCCCTAGGCACATGTGACCATTCCTCTCTTAGCTTGTCCTAGCCGTGGCCCCTCCTTGCTTTTGTCAAGATCTACATAAACCAAAACAGCTAGTCTTAGATATTAATATAAACGTTAGCTATTGACTTGTAAAAATTGTTTTGTTTTGTTTAACTATTATTTGATTTTTTTTTGTGTTCAATTGTGTCCCTAAATAAAAATGCTAAAAGTTGGTGAACACCAAACTTATTTCTTGTTGAGGGGATGGCTTATCAATGCAAACCATTCTTCACAATTGATGCATTTTATATAAAAAAAAATTTGATGCATGATCCCTTTCTGTATGGTTTTGAGTCCATGATTGGGAAATGATCTTCTGAACATTGTTACACATGCAGACACCAAACTTAGTGTTTGGTCATATGCTTCATCAAAAGAATTATACATCTGTTTTAAGAATAATCACCTTTTTTTGAAAAAAAAGAACTTGGGTGTGCCTTAAGGTACACCAAACTTAGAAGTCTGACATGTGCTTCAAAACAATGTATGCAAACAATTTTTTTTTGGTCGTTCAAATACCATGCTCAGGTGATCATGGCTTATTGAATAAAAGAGAAGACAGAAATCTTAAACCATGGGTTGCCTCCCATGAAGCGCTCTTTTACTGTCACTAGCTTGACATTGAACTTCCTTTAGGGTGGTTGATGTTGGTGATGTCTCAACTTGTCACCTCTCACTGTAAGCTTTCTCTGTGTGCCTTGATGCTCAATTTCCATATGCTCAAGAGAGAGTACTTGGTTGACAGTGTAATAATCTTCTGTTCCCAGCTGTTGATATACTAGTTGCACCTTATCACCTTTAGAAAATCCTTCAGTTGGAATTTTCTTGTTCTTCCACCCTTTGTGAGCCTTATTCTTGCTCTTCATCTTTTTCTTTCTTGTTGATCTTTCTTTCTTGACAGTGACTTGGGTTGTGATACCTTCCTTCTTGTTTATCAACCCTGCTTCCTTTTGCACTCCTTTTTCTTCTTGTAACTGCTTGTTTTTCTGTTCTACTGCCTTGTCAGTTGATTGCTTTGGAAGGAGATCATCACTCATTTTGCTTGTTTCTTCATCCCTTTGTAATTTTGGAAAACCAACTCCAAGGACATCTGTATTGGTTTCACCTCCTCTATGCCAAGCTTTTTCACTAAAGAAGATGGGATTAGATTTATGCTTGCTCCCAAATCACACATTCCCTTGTTGATTAATAGGTTTCCAATAGTGCAGGGTAGGAAGAAACCTCCAGGATCTTCAAGCTTGGGAGGGAGTCCCTTTTTAATGAGTGCACTGCATTCTTCACTAAGCATTACAGTCTCCTTTTCATTCCAATCTCTTTTCTTATTGATGAGCTCCTTCAAGAACTTGGCATACAGAGGCATTTGCTCCAATGCCTCAGCTAAAGGTATGTTGATTTTCAACTTCTTGAAAGTCTCAAGAAATTTGTGAAAATGCTGATCCTTTGTCTCTTTGTGGAATCTTTGTGAATACGGCAGTGGTGGTGTTGAGCTCTTCTCCATTTGATGTTGTTTTGGATTTGGTTCTTCCATGATCTGCTTTCCTTTCTTTAGATTCTGTGGTTCGTTGTTTTCCTCTATGAGTTTTTCTGGGACATTCTTGTTTATCATGTCCTTGTTGATGGCTTCATCATTCTTTGTTGGCTCATTGTCATTATTCTTGGTTGCTCCTTGGTTACCATCCAATAAAATTTTTCCACTTCTTAGTTGCACGACCTTGCATTCTTCCTTTGGGTTGGGAATGGTGTCACTTGGTAGTGAGCTTGATGGTTTTTCAACAGAAATCTGTTTGGAGATTTGCCCAATCTGTCTCTCTAAGTTCTTCATGGACGCTTCTTGGTTCTTTGTTGTTAATTCTTGGTTCTTCATCATTTTCTCCATGAGCATCTCTAGATTGGTGATCCTCTGGGAATCTTGTGAGATTGGTTTATTTTGGGTTGTTGATGGATGATGATAGGTGTTTTGATTTGTTGGGTGGTTATTGGGTGGATAATGGTTAGAGTTGGGGTAATTATTTTGTGGTTTTCTGTATGTATTTTGGTTAGTGTTTGGCTGGTTGTTGTTTGTGTTTTTCCAATTGTTTTGTGTTGAGTTCATTTGCCATGGCTGTTGGTTTTGATTGTGGTTGTCTCCCCATCTGAGGTTGGGATGGTTCTTCCAAGATGGATTGTAGGTATCACCATAGACTTCATTTATTCCAGGATTTTGGTTGTGCATGTACTGGACTTGCTCTTGCTGTTGCTCCTATTGAGTTTCTTCACTTTGCACCCAAGTAGTTGGTGGTTGGCTTGTGGCACTCACTGATGCAACCTGCAAGCCATCAATCCTTTTGGCCATTTGCTCAAACTGTTGTTAAATCTGCTGCTGCATTATCTTGTTCTGAGCTAGAATTGAATCCACTCCTTCCAACTCCATTACTCCTCTTCTTTGTGATGGTTGGCGTTGTCTTTGATGAGCAAAAAAATATTGGTTATTGGCCACCATATCAATGAGGTTTTAAGCTTCCTCTGTAGTTTTCATGAGTTGCAAAGAGCCTCCAGCTGAATGATCAAGTGCTTCTTGAGCCTTAAGAGTGAGCCCCT
>NC_029773.3:32201106-32212493 GCF_000817695.3 Arachis duranensis | reverse complement strand
CATGCTTCATATAAGTTTTCAGCCTCCATTTGAGTGAATGTCTGCACCTCAGTCTTTAATCTTAGGATTCTTTGAGGGAGATAAAATTTGACAAGAAACTTGCTTACCAAGTCATCCCAAGTGTTGATGCTTTCTTTTGGAAAGGTCTCTAGCCATTGAGTGGCTTTATCTCTGAGAGAAAATGGAAAGAGCAACAACTTGTAGCTGTCAGGAGGCACACCATTGGTTTTCACAGTGTCACAGATTCTCAAAAAGGTAGATAAATGTTGATTTGGGTCCTCCAAAGGCCCTCCTCCAAAAGAACAGTTGTTTTGAACCAAAGTGATGAGTTATGGCTTTAGTTCAAAATTGTTTGCATTGACATTAGGAGGAAGAATGCTACTTCCACAGTGTCTAGCATTTGCAAATGTATATGAAGCTAGGACTCTTCGTTGTTGTTGGTTATTGTTGGCCCCTCCTCCTGGTTGATTGAGATCTCCTTCTATTTCTTGGAATTCCTCCTCAGATTCTTCCTCTCCAATAACCTTCTTCCCTCTTTCATCTCTTCTTATTCTCCGAAGAGTTCTTTGGTCAATTTCAGAGAGGACAGGGAAGATCTTCCTGTACCTGACATACAAACACACAACAATAAACACACAAATCCAGAAAACTATGAAACTTCAATCTATAGCTAGAATAAAGTTTTAATTAGTTTAAGCAAAAATACAAACAGTTAGTGTGTTAGTCAAAATTAAAATAACAGAAAAGAAAAACTGATTTAGTCAAGCTAATCAAGGTTTGGTTGAGTGGGTTGTATTTAACAGAAGCTAAATTGCTTGGAATGTAAAGGGAAAGGGGAGAATTGCAGTAAATTAAAGGACAGGAAAGTAAAATAGATTGAATCTTAAAGGACAAGAAAGTAAATGACTGAAACTTAAAGTGCAAGAAATGTAAATTGCAGTAACTTAAATGGCAAGGAATGTAAATTGCTTGAATATAAAAGGGATTCAAGGACTGGGATTGCAGAATCTAAACGAAGAAAAATTGAATTGCCACAATTAATAAAGCAGAAATTGAATTGGGAGTAATGAGAACTCAAACAGAAATTGAAAGTAAAATGCAGCAGCGTTCACAGAAGAACTAAAAGGAAATTGGGATCTCAGGACTCAAGAGACTAGGTAGCAGAGCCTAGATCTCAATTGCCTTCCTAGATCCAAGTTCTCAAAGCAATTGACAAGAAATAGAAGAAGAAGCAGTAAATGAAATGTAAATGGATTCAATTATGCAGAAAAGAAACTTAAGAGTTCTTGAGTGGAGATTGAGACAGAATTTCCTCAATTCTTAACACCCAAGAATCAAAACAAGAAAATTAAAAAGTGCCCAAGCAAGAATGAGGAAGAAGAGAGATCAATTCTCCTCCCCAATTCTCTGAAATCTCAGTGAAGACACCAAGAGAAGTTCCAAGGTGCAAAAATAAAATTCAAAGCTCAAAGAAAGTGCAAAATTCAAAAGTCAAGTGCAAGGTCCTCATTACATCAAACTAGCTCCTATTTATACACTTTCTATTCTTGGATTTTGGGATTTGGATGGGCTTTTGATTTCGTGAAGAAATAAATTAAATTGGATTTTTAATTCAATTTTTGGCCCAAAAATGATAGCTTCCAGGAGGCTGCCCTGCCCAGGGCAGGATTCCCTGCCCTTGTAGAGGGCAGGGCAGGATTTGGTGCTTGGTGCGTGCGTGGTGCGGCGTGGTGCAGGCTTGGTGCGCCAGAATTGTGCTGTGGTGCGCTGTTGGTGCTGCCAGAACCGTGCCTTGGTGCGCCAGAATCGACCCTTGGTGCGCCAGATTCATGCCACAACAAAATGCTGCCCTGCCCTCGCGGAGGGCAGGGCAGTGTTTCCAAACTGAAGTCTCGCGTTCGAATCATGGCAGAAACACACGCTACTTAATTTCCTTGGCTTTCTTGGCACCAAAGTGAGGCTTAATTCCTTGCTTCCTCATGTTCCCGTGTTCAACTCTTGTGGCAAGCATTGGGAGACATTTTCCTTTGATTTTCTCCCCTTGTGAGCCCGATACTGCCCTTGTGGAGGGCAGGGCAACATTTTCTTCTTCTTGATTCCAAGGCACAGATTTGTGCTCTGCCCTTGTAGTGGGCAGGGCAGAGTTGCCTTTTATGCTTTGTTCTCTTATGTTGCCCTCCTAGAGGGCAGTGTGCCCTTGTGGAGGGCAATGCTTGCCTCCCCTCTTTACATGCGGCACACTTCTCCTTCCTTTGACCACGTTTTCTTCTCCTTTGGTCACGCTTTCTTAGGCCACGCTTTTCTCTTTTATTCTTTTCTTCACCTACATTAAACCAAAACAACCACTCCAAGTATCACTGAATTCACAAGGCTTATAAATCAATTAAAATTCAATTAAAATTAGCTTAAACCTCATGAGTTAACATTAATTTCATGGTGGTTGTTTGATTTAAAGAAGTTATGCATTTTCACTCCAAATCACTTACTTAGGATGCAAGAAAGTGCATAAAGACTAATAAAACAAGTGAAATTAGCTTGAAAAATGGGTATATGATGACTTGTCATCAATAGCAACCCTATTAAGAAGGCTTTCCCAACCACCTCTGTAGGAAATAAACTTGCAGCAACTAAGGTTGAGGAATACAAAGTCAAGATGCCTTATCCTCAGAAACTCTGCCAAGTAGAACACGATAAGCAATTTGCCCGCTTTGCAGACTATCTCAGGACTCTTGAAATAAAGATTCCGTTTGCAGAGGCACTTGAGCAAATACCCTTAATGTGTTGAAAACAATCCAACACAAAACTCACCGGCAAGTGTACCGGGTCGCATCAAGTAATAATAACTCACATGAGTGAGGTCGATCCCACAGGGATTGAAGGATTGAGTAATTTTAGTTTAGTAGTTGATTTAGTCAAGCGAATCAAGTATTTGTTGAGTGATTTATGATTGACAGAAGCTAAATTGCTTGAAATGTAAAGGGGGAAGGGAAAATTGCAGTAAATTAAAGAGCAAGAAAGTAAAAGAGCTGAATCTTAAGGTGTAAGTAATGTAAATTGCAGAAACTTAAAATGCAAGAAATATAAATTGCTTGAATCTTAAATGGGTCAGGGATGTGGGATTGCAGAAATTAATCAAAGAAAAATAAATTGCAACAAGTAGAAGAGTAGAGGATTGATTCAATGGAACTAGATCTTAACAGAAAAGCAAAAATGCCTTGAAGAGTAAACAGAGAAATACTGGTGCTTAATTTGCAGCAAAACAAGTGCTTAAGTTGCAGCAATTGAAAATTGGGTTCAAGATCTCAGGAGTAGAAGAGACTAGATAACAAGTCTAGATCTCACCCTTCCTTGATCCAACAAGAACAGTTGCAGCGTAAAGAAGAAAAGTGAATTGCAGAATTAAAGAGAAGATGAAGTAGTCTATGAATTTCAATTATGCAGAAAAAGTAAACAAGAGATCTCAAGGTGAGATTGAAACAAAATTTCTTCAATTCTCTACCCAAGATTCAAAACAAGAAAAGTAAAAAGTGCTCAAGCAAGAACAAGGAAGAAGAGAGATCAATTCTCCTTCCCAATTCTCTAAGATCTCACTTCCAAACTCTCAAAATAAAATTCAAAATGAAGTTTCAAAATGTAAAAGTTCAAAAGTCCAAAAAAGAAGATCTAATTACATCAAACTAGCTCCTATTTATACACTTTCTATTCTTGGATTTTGGAATTTGGATGGGCTTTTGATTTGGTGAAGAAATGAATTAAATTGGATTTTAATCCAATTTTCAGCCCATGAAGAAATTGGCTCCAGGAGGCTGCTCTGCTCTTGTGGAGAGCAGAGCAGTGAAATCTTGTGTGAGGCCTTATGCGCGCGTGCTGAGTGTGGGAGCATCAGGATGCTTCCTGTGCGCGTCATGGTGCGTCCTGGCCGTATCAATTGCTCCTGCCCATGCGTGCTTGTGTGCTGCTCGTGCCATGCTAAGGAACGCTGCTCTGCTCTCCTTGTGGGCAGTGCAACATGGCAACCAAGTGGTCCTTGGTTCGAAACTTGGTGGAAGCACATGCTGCCCCTTTTTCCTTGGTTTTCTTGGCACCAAAGTGGCGCTAGTCCTTTGCTTCTTCATGGTGCTATGTTCGATCCTTGGAGGCTGAAAACAAGCCAATTTTGGCTTGTTTTCCTTGTATTTGAGCGCTACTTCCTCCCCCTCTTGTCCTTGGGTTCGAAACCCATGGGTGACACTAGGAGAGCAATTTCCTTTGAATTTTTCTTGGATGAAGCTCGATATTGCTCTTGAGGAGGGCAGGGTAGAATTTTTGCTTCCTTTGGTCCTTGGCATAGAATTGTGCTCTGCTCTTATGGAGGGCAGGGCAGTGATGTTTTGGAGGCTTGGTTTATTATGCTGCTCTCTTGGAGAGCAGTGTGCTCTTGTGGAGAGCAGTGTTGCTTCCTCATTCATTGTTGCGCCACACTTCTCCTTCTTTCACTACACCATTTTCTTCCGTTGGCCACACTTCTTAAGCCATGTTTTTCTTCTTTTCTTCTTTTCTTCACCTATAAGAAATCAAAACAACCAATCAAAGTATCTCCAAATTCACAAGGTTTATAATTCATTAAAATTCAATTAATTTTAGCTCAAACCTCATGATTTAGCATCAATTTAATGGTGGTTGTTTGATTTAAAGAAGTCATGCATTTTCATTCCAAATTACTTACTTAGGATGCAAGAAAGTGTATAAAGACTTGTAAAACAAGTGAAATTTGCTTGAAAATGGGTATATGATGACTTGTCATCACAACACCAATCTTAAATCTTGCTTGTCCCCAAGCAAGCATCAAAATTAAGAGGAAATGAAATGAAAGAGAAGAGCATACATATCCTTATTAGGCATATAGTAGAATTTGGTTCATGGAGTTGCATGCAGACCAATAGTAGTTCATTTATTACTTGTTGTCATAACAAACAATGTCTCCTAAAGGGTTCACCAAGGTTGCTGCGATAATTCCTTGCCTTTTATTTATTTCCCTTGTTAGCTTTTTCTTCTTTCTTTTGCATTAGAGCTTATTATTTATTGAAGGCTTGGTGGCAAATGTTGCAGCAGCCTTTGGCTTTATTTTTGGCTCAACATTTCTTCACCACAGACACATGGCTCACCATTTCCTCCTAGGATCATTGATGCTCAGCATCTCTTTGGATAACTAAATGCTTTGTAACTAGGTTGCTCTTTATTGTGGACTTTCAATTGGCCATCCCAAATCAGTTGATCTAAGTGGTCAGGTTTTAAAATACCCCTTAGAATCTACTTGTCCAAGCATATCCTAGTTACAAGAACACCACAGGCATGTGTCCTAGGGTCCAAGCTATTGGTGCCTAGCCTTATTCTTTGTTTCTTTGCCAGCCTTTGGCTTTTTCTTCTTCTTTTTCTTTTGGTTTTGCTTTATTTTCAAGGGACTTTTATTAATTGAAGGCTCATAGCAGCAAACTAGCTTAAGCTTCAAGTAACATGTCATTATGCAGCAATTATTTTATGAGCTAACAATTGAATCAAACACATACCACCGCTAACTTCCATTCGATCTTATGCAACATTAGATATTTACTCTCTAATTCAAACATTTCTCTTTTGTTTAAACATATGGGAAACAAAACAAAATTTAAAGCTAAGTAATGAATAACAAGCATTATGCAGATCATTTCTCTAGCTACTTATTAAACAAGGAAAAGTGCATGAAAGTGGAATAAAAGGAAATAAACAATGGAGGCATATCATGTTTCAGACATGCATCTCCTTATTAGAAGTATGAAAGAATTTTGCCACCTTCTAATGGTTGTGGCTGCTGCTTGATTCTCCCTTTTTCTTCTTTCTCTTCCCTAGCTTGGAATAGTCTCGGGCTTCTTCACCAGGGCATCTTCTATCCTAGACAGAATCTAAGAGTCCTGAGAGCCCAACTTTTTCCAATCTGTTAAGTGTTACCTCCGTATAATGATGAGACCTTGCTTGCTGCTTGGCATTAAACTCTTGGCACTACTCAAATGGCTTGATCTGTGGATTGAGTGTTGGCAAATTGTGGGTCAAGTACTCCAACCTTGCTTGTATGTTTTCACCACTCTCCATTCTTTGCACATATCTAACTTCTCCCATAGTGTGATGAATATTCTTCCACTGATACAGGTTGTGACTATATTCCCCTGCTTTAGCTTGACCAAAGTACAGCTTATCATATGATTCTCATAATTCTTTGTATTGCTCCTTTTGTCCTTCAAGACTATTTGTTTGAAACTCTTGCTGTTGAGTCATCATTTGTTGTTGCCAACTCTCTTGCTTCTCCTCCATTTGATGCTGCCAGGCTTCTCGCTCCTCTTTATCCCTCAAATATTGCTCCCTGTGCTCTGGATGGGGCTCTAGATATTGCTCTTGGCGCCCTTGATTTTGCTTTTGTTGAGCTTGTATGAGTTGCTGAGATAGCTCTTCAATTGCTCTTTGTAGCTGGCTCACGTCTATGGTACCATGAGCTTGCTCTTGTTCTTCCTCTCTTTGAGATCTTATTTGTCTGGGAGCTACCACTCCCACTTGATCATCTTCTTCATTCAACCCCTCCATGCTCCTCTTGGTGATTCCTTTCCCTTTCTTCACTTTTTCTGTATCCTCATCCTCAAAGATGACTCCAGCTTTGTTGCATAGCCTGAGGATGGTGCTTGGATGACCAAGCCTACTTGATTTGCTTGTGCTGTCGGCTATTTCTTGAATACTGTCAGCTATGAGTTGTGCAAGATTGATTTCACCTCCATGTATGATGCAGTATGTCAAAAGTGCTCGCTTGATTGTGACCCATGATGAGTTTCCAGTGGGAAGGATGGACCTTTTTACTATCTCGTACCACCCCTTGGCCACAGGGGTGAGATTCATCCTTTTTAAATGGCTTGGGACTCCTTTTGAATCTCGTTCCCAGTCTGTGCCTTCTATACATAGCCCTTTTAAGATCTCATCAGGATTATTTTCCATCTTCAATCTGGTCTCATAACTGGGCCCTGCATATTTTATTGTCCTCAACTTCAGAGCTCTTGTGATGGCTGCTGAACTAAAATCTACTTCAACTCCTCTGACATAACTCTTGTAGGAGGTGCTGTCTTTGTTCTCTTTTACAGCATTTGCATAAAATTACCTGATCATGACTGCACTTATGTTGATGAGAGGATCACATAGAAGTTCCCACCTTCTCTCTTTAGTGATTTGCCTCATGATGGGGTATTCCCCTTCCTTCAGCTCAAGACCATTCTCGTAAATGACATGCCTTGTCTTTATGAGTCTGTGATATCTTCCTTCATGGAATTGGGACCTAAATTTTCTTGCATCATAAGATGGCGGTTCGGTCACCATTGGTTCCTTTCCCGGCCTTCTTTTTGAACTTGAAGAGGCCATTAGATTTTGAGGTGGGAAGAAGGGAGAAGTAGGTTGTGGTTGGGATGATGTTCAGTTTTGTTGTGTAAGAGAAGGGAATTGATGGCCTTAGTTTTGGGAGTAGAGGAGATTATGGTTTACAAGTGAAGGTAGTTTGTATGAATGTGTAAGCCATTTAGTGCTAACGGCTATTTATAGGCAGGTCCTTCAAACTTTCTAACAAAACCACAATAAGTGAGGGGGGAGTTCGTTGGTGATCATGAAGGGTTGAGATTGAGTTGAACATATAGAGGGCTTATGGATTGAACAGCTTGCATGCATTGTTAAGGCTTTACGAGGATCATTTTCTCATTGGTTGCATGTATTTAGATGTTCGATGGTGCAAGCATGCAGATTCTGCTTCCCAAGGAGCACACTTCTCTAGGCACATGTGACCACTCCTCACTTGGCTTATCCTAGCCGTGGCCCCTCCCCTCATTGTATTTATCTCAACCTCTTTTTCCTAATTAAACCAAAACAGCTAGCCTTAGCACATAAATATATACGGTGGTTTGATCAAAAGATGGGAAATTATTCCAAAATGTAATAATGCATGATCCATGTATGATTTTGATTCCATGAATAGGAAATGATCTTCTGAACATTGTTACACATGCAGACACCAAACTTAGTGTTTGGTCATATGCTTCATCAAAATGACTATGCATATGTTCTAAGAATGCCCCCTTTTTTTTTGAAAACAAATTTGGGTGTGCCTTAAGGCACACCAAACTTAGAAATCTGACATATGCTTTAAAACAATGTATGCATTTATCAAGTATGAAGGTTCAAAATCATGCTTAGGTAATCATAGCTTATTGAATAAAAGAAAAGACAGGAATCTTAAATCATGGGTTGCCTCCTATGAAGCGCTCTTTTATTGTCACTAGCTTGACATTGAACTCCCTTTAGGGTGGTTGATGCTGGTGATGTCTCAACTTGTCCCCTCTCACTGTAAGCTTTCTCTGTGTGCCTTGATGCTCAATTTCAATGTGTTCAAGAGAAAGTACTTGGTTGACAGTGTAATGATCTTCTGTTCCCAGCTGTTGATATACTAGTTGCACCTTATCACCTTTGGAAAATCCTTCAGTTGGGATTTTTTTATTCTTCCACCCTTTGTAAGCTTTCTTCTTGTTTTTCTTCTTTTTCTTTCTCATTGATCTTTCTCCTTTGATAGTGACTTGAGTTGTGATACCTCCCTTTTTGTTTATCATCCCGGCTTCTTTTTGAATTCCTTCTCTTCCTTGCACCTGCTCATTCTTCTGTTCTACTGTGTTGTTGGTTGCTTGCCTTGGAAGACAGTCACTACTTGTCTTGCTTGTTTATTCATTACTTTGTGATTTTGGAAACACTTTCAAGGTGATGCTTTCCTCATGCATCCTGAGGGTTAGCTCTCCCTGCTCTATATCTACAATGGCTCTAGCAGTGGCCAAAAATGGTCAACCAAGTATTATGGAGTCATTCTCATTCTCTGCTGAATCTAGGATCACAAAGTCTGCAGGAAAGATGAACTTGTCAACCTTAACTAAAAGGTTCTCAATCAACCCTTTAGGATATACTACTGACTGGTCCACCAATTCCAAGGACATTTGTATTGGTTTCACCTCTCCTATGCCAAGCTGATGGAATTAGATTTATGCTTGCTCCTAAGTCACACATCCCCTTATTGATGAATAGACTTCCAATAGTGCAAGGTAGGAAGAAACCTCCAGGATCTTCAAGCTTGGGAGGAAGTTCTTTTCTGATTAGTGCACTGTATTCTTCAGTGAGCAGCACAGTCTCCTTCTCCAGCCAACTTTTTTTCTTGTTGATAAGCTCTTTTAAGAACTTGGCATACAGAGGCATTTGCTCCAATGCCTCAGCCAAGGGTATGTTGATCTCTAGCTTCTTGAAAGTCTCAAGAAATTTAGAAAAGTGTTGGTCCTTAGTCTCTTTGTGGAATCTTTGGGGATAAGGCAGTGGAGGTGTCAAGCTCTTCTCCACTTGATGTTGTCTTGGATTTGGTTCTTCCATGATCTGCTTTCCCTTCTTCAGATTTTGTGGTCTATCTTCTTTTTCTTGAGGTTGATTCTGAAGGTGCTTGCTTGCTGTTGCATCTTCATCATTGGCTTTTTCTCCTTCAGCTTGTTTTTCGTCACCTTCCCTTGGTTTTTTGGTTGCTTCTTCATTTTTCACCAAGATCTTTCCACTTCTTAGTTGTATCGCTTTGCACTCTTCTCTTGGATTAGAAATGGTGTCACTTAGTAGAGAGCTTGATGGTCTTTCAATGGTGATCTGTTTAAAGATTTGTCCAATTTGCCTTTTCATGTTCTTCAATGAGGCTTCCTGGTTCCTTGTCGTCATCTCTTGTTGCTTTATCCACTTTTCCATGAGGATCTCCAGATTAGTAATCCTCTGGGAATCTTGTGAAATTGGTTGGCTGTGGGGTGTTGAGAGTTGAGAGCAGGTATTTTGGTTAGTGGATTGGGTATTGGATGGGTGATGGTTGGAGTTGGGGTGGTTGTTTTGTGGTTTTTTGTATGTGTTTTGGTTAGAGGCTTGGTTGTTGTGGTTTGTGTTTTTCAATTGTTTTGAGTGGAGTTCCTCTGCCATGACTGTTGGTTTTGGTTGTGATTGTCTCCCCGCCTGAGATTTGGGTGATTTTTCCAAGAGGGATTGTAAGTGTCACCATAGACCTCATTTGTCCCAGAACTTTGGTTGTGCATGTATTGGACTTGCTCTTGCTGTTGCTCCTCTAGAGTTTCTTCATTTTGCCCCCATGTGGTTGATGGTTGGCTTGTGTTGACTGCTGCAACTTGGAGACTATCAATCCTTTTGGCCATTTGCTCAAACTATTGTTGAATTTGCTGTTGCATTATTTTGTTCTGAGCTAGGATTGAATCCACTCCTTCCAACTCCATCACTCCTCTCCTTTGTGATGGTTGGCGTTGCCTTTGATAAGCAAAGAAATACTGGTCGTTAGCCACCATGTCAATAAGATTTTGGGCTTCCTTTGCAGTTTTCATGAGTTGTAAAGAGCCTCCAGCTGAATGATCAAGTGCTTCCTGGGATTTCAATGTTAAGCCTTCATAGAAATTCTGTAACTTATCCCACTCAGTGAACATTTTAGGTGGACATTTCCTGATCAGGGCCTTGTATCTCTCCCATGCCTCATAGATGGCTTCAACCTCCATTTGTGTGAATGTTTGTACCTCAGCCTTCAGCCTAATGATCCTTTGAGGTGGGTAGAATTTGGCAAGGAACTTGGTTACTAAATTATCCCAATTGTTGATGCTGTCTCTTGGGAAAGACTCCAACCATTGGGTAGCTTTATCTCTGAGAGAAAATGGAAAGAGCAGTAGCTTGTAGCTATCGGGATGCACTCCATTAGTTTTGACAGTGTCACAAATCCTCAGGAAAGTAGACAAGTGTTGATTGGGGTCTTCAAGTGGTCCTCCTCCATATGAGCAATTATTTTGAACTAAAGTAATGAGTTGTGGATTTAGTTCAAAATTATTTGCATTAACATTTGGAGTTAGAATGCTGCTTCCACAATGCCTTGGATTCGCAAATGTATAGGAGGCCAAAACTCTCCTCTGTGGAGGATTGTTGTTGTCATTGGCTGCTCCCCCTGGTGGATTGGTTGAATGTTCCTCCATATCTTGAAATTCTTCTTCTGACTCCTCCTCTCCAACAATGTTTTCCCTCTTTTAGCTCTTCTTAATCTTCTGAGGGTTCGTTTATCTAGTTCATGAAAGGTGGGTGTAGCTCTTCTTGTATCTGTCATACAAGCAAGACACCAGAAACACAAAGAAAACCGTGACACTTCAATCTATTGCTAGAGTGAAGTTTTAGCTTAAGCAAAAATTCAAACAGTTAGTAGGTTAGTTGAAAATTAGAGAAACAGAAAAGAAAAAAAATGCTTGATCTAGATCTCCACTTCACTTAATCATTGTCAATCTATTTCAATCCCCGGCAAC
>NC_029773.3:32196952-32200910 GCF_000817695.3 Arachis duranensis | reverse complement strand
AAGTATTGGTTGAGTGATTTATGATTGACAGAAGCTAAATTGCTTGAAATGTAAAGGGGGAAGGGAAAATTGCAGTAAATTAAAGAGCAAGAAAGTAAAAGAGTTGAATCTTAAGGTGCAAGTAATGTAAATTGCAGAAACTTCAAATGCAAGAAATCTAAATTGCTTGAATCTTAAATGGGTCAGGGATGTGGGATTGCAGAAATTAATCAAGGAAAAATAAATTGCAACAAGTAGAAGAGTAGAGGATTAATTCAATGGAACTAGATCTTAACAGAAAAGCAAAAATGCCTTGAAGAGTAAACAGAGAAATACTGGTGCTTAATTTGCAGTAAAACAAGTGCTTAAGTTGCAGCAATTAAAAATTGGGTTCAAGATCTCAGGAGTAGAAGAGACTAGATAACAAGTCTAGATCTCACCCTTCCTTGATCCAACAAGAACAGTTGCAGCGTAAAGAAGAAAAGTGAATTGCAGAATTAAAGAGAAGATGAAGTAGTTTGTGAATTTCAATTATGCAGAAAAAGTAAACAAGAGATCTCAAGGTGAGATTGAAACAGAATTTCTTCAATTCTCTACCCAAGATTCAAAACAAGAAAAGTAAAAAGTGCTCAAGCAAGAACAAGGAAGAAGAGAGATCAATTCTCCTTCCCAATTCTCTAAGATCTCACTTCCAAACTCTCAAAATAAAATTCAAAATGAAGTCTCAAAATGTAAAAGTTCAAAAGTCTAAAAAAGAAGATCTAATTACATCAAACTAGCTCCTATTTATACACTTTCTATTCTTGGATTTTGGAATTTGGATGGGCTTTTGATTTGGTGAAGAAATGAATTAAATTGGATTTTAATCCAATTTTCAGCCCATGAAGAAATTGGCTCCAGGAGGCTGCTCTGCTCTTGTGGAGAGCAGAGCAGTGAAATCTTGTGTGAGGCCTTGTGCGCGCGTGCTGAGTGTGGGAGCATCAGGATGCTGCCTGTGCGCGTCATGGTGCGTCCCGGCCGTGTCAATTGCTCCTGCCCATGCGTGCTTGTGTGCTGCTCGTGCCATGCTAAGGAGCGCTGCTCTGCTCTCCTTGTGGGCAGTGCAGCATGGCAACCAAGTGGTCCTTGGTTCGAAACTTGGTGGAAGCACATGCTGCCCCTTTTTCCTTGGTTTTCTTGGCACCAAAGTGGCGCTAGTCCTTTGCTTCTTCATGGTGCTGTGTTCGATACTTGGAGGTTGAAAACAAGCCAATTTTGGCTTGTTTTCCTTGTATTTGAGTGCTACTTCCTCCCCCTCTTGTCCTTGGGTTCGAAACCCATGCGTGACCCTAGGAGAGCAATTTTCTTTGAATTTTTCTTGGATGAAGCCCGATATTGCTCTTGAGGAGGGCATGGCAGAATTTTTGCTTCCTTTGGTCCTTGGCATAAAATTGTGCTCTGCTCTTATGGAGGGCAGGGCAGTGATATTTTGGAGGCTTGGTTTATTATGCTGCTCTCTTGGAGAGTAGTGTGCTCTTGTGGAGAGCAGTGTTGCTTCCTCATTCATTGTTGCGCCACACTTCTCCTTCTTTCACCATGATGCCAAGGCATCTTAGGCTAGTTTCACTAGCATTTTTCTGTTAGTTTTAGTTGTTTTATGCATTTTCTTGAGCTTAAAGTAACCAAGAATGGTTAAATGAACAACAAAGTAATGAATCATCCAAACAGTGTAATTTTGATGCAAATTCCATGAGTTTTTAGTTATATTACTTGAATACTATAAATGGAAGAATTCTCATGAAATTTTACAAGACTTTGATGCAATTGTGTGGATTATTTCAGGGAAGAAGAGGCTAGGCAAGGAAGCAACAAAATCAATAAAGGAAGCTTGAAGATCACATGAGGAGTTTAAAGTGGCGTTTAACCTTCAGTTTAAGGTTAAACTGAAGGTTAAACGCCAGAATCATGAAAGCTGAGAAAAGAGGAAACTGGCGTTTAACCTCCAGTTTAACCTTAAACTGAAGGTTAAACGCCAGAATGAGAATGGCACCAAGGGAGTATTTCCACGTTTAACCTCCAGTTTGACCTTAAACTGGAGGTTAAACGTGTTCGAACCACATTATGCACCAGGAATTCATTTCCACGTTTAAGCTCCAGTTTGACCTCAAACTGGAGCTTAAACGTGTTCGACCAGAATTGCCTCCAGGGGTTGCAATCTTCATTTCCACGTTTAAGCTTCAGTTTAACCTTAAACTGAAGCTTAAACGTGTTCGATTGATTACCCTCCTGGGTTGCTTTCTTCCAATTCACGTTTAAGTTTCAGTTTAACCTTAAACTGAAACTTGAACTTCAACTTAAACGCCACTCTTTGAAAGGGTTTCTGGGCCAAATATATTGAAGTTTAAGTTAGCATTGAGCACAAATATTAACTTAAACGTATTATGGTATGAAACCCAATTGAATATCATGGTTTATGGGATTGGGCCTGAAGAATTGATGAGTCTGGAATTTCAAATTGTTGAGTCTTGTGTCATTAATTGTTTATCACTTAGTTTGCTCAATGAATGTTGCAGAATTGTATCACAGCCTCATCAGGATTTTGGACCATAAGCCTAAAGCAAAAGGGAATCAAGGAAAGGCCTAAAAGCCCAAGAATCACAACAGAAGCTCAATTTAGAAAGTGTATAAATAGGATAGAATGGAAGTTAGTTTTTACTTTTGGACACTTGAGAACTTTTCATATTTTGTAATTGAATTCTGAGCTATGAATCACTAAACCCCTTTCATTGGGTTAGGGAGCTCTATTGTAATTCAATGAATCAATAATAGTTTTATCTTCTTCTTCAATCTTTTCTCTTGAATTTTGTTAGAAAGCTTCTCGATCTAATTCCATTGGTTAGTTGTCTTGGGAAAGAAACTATCCATAATTGGAATCCTTCGGAACCTTGGGAAAGGAATGGAGGATTCATGCTAGAGAAGCTTTCTCACAGTGAATTGGATTGGGGTTTGGATGGATATTGTGACATGTAATCCTACCAAATTGTGGTTCATGAAACTGTGTGGTATAATCAGTGATCGAGCATCATCTCTTCTTATGAACATTTAAACCAAGGGATTGGGAATTTGTTTGTTTTTAGAGAGAAGTGGTGAGCCAAGGAATTGGGATCCAATCATATAAGATTGCCAAGCAAGATTCAAGGGATTCGACCTCACTCTATTGTGAGTTTTTACTTGACGATAATCGGTGCACTTGCCGGAAGGAATTTTTGCCGATTGTGGGCTATCAAGTTATGGCTAGATCAAGTTTATGGCGCCGTTGCCGGGGATTGGTTTTCGATTGACAATTCTCAAATTGGAAGTTAACTAGATTGAGCATTTTCTTGCTTTGTTAATTTAGTTCAAATTACTTGTTGAATTTTAATTTCTGCACTCTGTTATTTGCTTTTTCTTTCTTATGCTTTTCATTTCAAGCAACTAACTCACTGACCCACTAACTATTTGAATTAATTTCTCAATTGCTCTAACCATACTCTTCCATTAACCAAGAGTATTCCACTTGTTTGTTGCTTGTGGTGTGTTCTTGTATGACAGGTAGGAGAGGAGAGACATCAACTCCTCCATATACCGAACCAGAGAGGACCCTTCATAGACTTAGAAGGGAAGCAAGAAGGAAGAAGGTACTGGGAGAAGAAGAATCTGAAGGAGAATCTGAGGATAACTTTGAGGAAGCTCTAGATCTCAACATGGATAGAGAAGTTCACAACCATGAGAGGGCAGATGGAAACAATGCCATTCCTGAGAGGAGGGTTCTTGGTTCATACATAAACCCAACCTCTGGGAATTGTGGTAGCAGCATTCAGAAACCACCCATTCAGGCCAACAATTTTGAACTCAAACCACAGCTAATATCACTGGTGGAGCAACATTGTTCATTTGGTGGGAGTGCTAATGAAGACCCAAACCAACATCTCACAAAATTCCTGAGAATTTGCGACACAGT
>NC_029773.3:32190084-32196210 GCF_000817695.3 Arachis duranensis | reverse complement strand
CATTCATCAGGAGGTTCATTGAACAGGAAAAAGACTGTGGAAGAAGCCATTGAGGTGATTGAGACAGTGGCTGAGAATGAGTACTACTATGCTTCAGAGAGGCACAACACTAAGAGAGTGATGGAGATGAACCATGATGATACAATTCTAGCCCAAAACAAGGTGTTTGCCAAGCAACTAGCAGAGCTCACCAGGAAATTAGACACAAAGCAAGTGGCTGCAATACACACACAAGATCAAGAGGAAGTAAGCATTGAAGGAAATGATTGGGAGGAGGCCAACTATGTGGGAAACCAACAAAGGCAATCATATGATCCACATTCCAACACTAACAACCCAGGATGGAAAAACCACCCAAACTTTGGGTGGGGAAACCAGCAAAGCCAACCACAAAACCACAAACCTTACAACCACAACCAACATAACAATTCCACATACCAAACCTCCAACCAAAGATCATACCAAGCAACACAAAACACTTACTCCCAACCACCATATCATGGCCAAAATAACCAACCCGCCCAACCTAATCCGAACCAACAATTTCAAGATCAATTAAACAGGATAGAAGGAATGCTTGCAACCATGAGTCAAGACATAATTGATTTAAAAGCTTTTAAGGAAGAAGTAAATTCTAACTTGCAAAACCAAGGAGCCGCCATCCAGAAGCTAGAAAATCAAATTGTGTATTTGTCTAAGCAAACCCCTGGGCCAAGCGTTTCTCATGCTGCCAAGGCTATTGCAAGGGAAGAATGTAAAGCCATAACACTCAGAAGTGGAAAGAAGCTAAGGGAGATCTCAAAGGAAACCACAGAGGATGAAGCAAAGGAAGATGTGGGAGACAAGGAACAGGGACAATCTTTTATACCATCTGCAACAAAAGAAAAAGAAAAAGAGGTCCTGAAGCCTTATACACCCAAAGTACCATATCCTCAGCGTTTGATGAAAAGTGAAAAGGATGGCCAATTCTCCAGATTCTTGGAGATTTTCAAGAAGCTTCAAATCAACATTCCATTTGCTGAGGCAATAGAGCAAATGCCACTCTATGCAAAATTCTTGAAGGAATTAATGACCAAGAAGAGAAGCTGGAGAAATGAGGAAACTGTGTTGTTAACTGAAGAATGCAGTGCCATCATTCAGCACAAATTGCCTCAGAAATTGAAGGATCCAGGCAGTTTCCAAATCCCCTGCATCATAGGAGAAGTCATGGTGGAGAAGGCCTTGTGTGACTTAGGGGCCAGTATCAATTTGATGTCTCTAACAATGATGAAAAGAATGAAGATTGAGGAAGCCAAACCAACAAGAATGGCTCTCCAATTGGCAGATCGAACTTTTAAGTTCCCTCATGGGATAGTTGAGGATTTGTTGGTGAAAGTGGGAGATTTTATATTTCCGGCCGATTTTGTGGTGTTAGATATAGAGGAAGAAGCCAAAGCTTCCATCATTCTGGGAAGACCCTTCCTGGCTACTGCTGGAGCCATCATAGATGTCCAAAATGGTGAACTCACTCTTAGACTACATGATGAGAAATTGGTGTTTAATGTATTCAAGGCAATGAGCTATCCATCAGAATCACTAAGGGAATGCATGAGGTTGGATGTAGTGGACATTGCAATACAAGAAACCTTTGAGGAAATCACAAGGGAAGTGGCAGAGGAAGAGTTCACCAAGGATATTGAAGTTAGTGACATCAAGGCTGCTGAAACAACCATGCCAAGCATGCCAGAGAAAGTGAAAGAAGAAAAGGAAGCACCAAAACCTGAGCTCAAAGCATTACCCCTTAATCTCAAGTATGCATACTTGGGTAGTGATGAGAGCCATCCGGTTATCATTAGCTCTGCCCTGAGCCAAGAATAGGAAGAAGAATTGATCAAGGTGCTACAAACTCATCAAGATGCCATTGGATGGACCCTAGCTGATTTGAAGGGGATAAGTTCATCCATATGCATGCATAAAATCTTGTTAGAAGAGGATGCTAGACCCTCCATTCAAGCTCAGAGAAGATTGAATCCCGTCATGAAAGAAGTGGTACAAAAGGAGGTCATGAAGTTATGGCTGACAGGGGTAATCTACCCCATTTCTGACAGCCCATGGGTTAGTCCCATCCATGTAGTTCCCAAGAAAGGTGGCATAACTGTGGTGCCAAATGAGAGGAACGAACTCATACCCACAAGAACTGTCACTGGGTGGAGGATGTGCATAGACTACAGGAAGCTCAATGAAGCCACCAGAAAAGATCATTTTCCACTCCATTCATGGATCAGATGCTTGAAAGGCTTGCAGGACATGCTTATTATTGCTTTCTGGATGGATACTCAGGCTATAATCAGATAGTAGTAGATCCAAGAGATCAAGAGAAAACATCATTTGTTTGTCCATATGGAGTTTTTGCGTATAGACGCATGCCCTTTGGATTGTGCAATGCACCTGCAACTTTCCAAAGGTGCATGCTGTCCATCTTTTCGGACATGATCGAAAAGTTTATTGAAGTTTTCATGGATGATTTTTCTGTGTTTGGAAATTCTTTTCCTAGCTGCCTACACCACCTTGCCTTGGTGCTTAAGAGATGCCAAGAGACCAACCTAGTATTAAACTGGGAAAAGTGTCATTTCATGGTCACAGAAGGAATAGTCCTTGGCCACAAAATCTATAATAGAGGCATTGAGGTGGACAGAGCTAAGGTGGAACTCATTGAAAAACTACCTCCACCAAGTAATGTCAAGGCAGTTAGGAGTTTTTTGGGACACGCTGGCTTCTACAGAAGGTTTATTAGAGACTTTTCTAAAATAGCCAAACCATTGAGTAACTTGCTTGTCTCTGATACACCTTTTGTATTTGATAAAAATTGCATGCTAGCCTATGAACTGTTGAAGCAAAAACTTTCCTCTGCACCTATCATTGCCCCACCTGATTGGAACTTACCTTTTGAACTGATGTGTGATGCATCAGACCTTGCTATTGGGGCAGTGTTAGGACAAAGAAAAGACAATTTGGTACATGTGATTTATTATGCCAGTAAGGTCTTGAATGATAACCAAAGGAATTACACAACCACTGAAAAATAACTCTTGGCAATAGTCTTTGCATTTAACAAATTTAGATCATATCTCATTGGGTCTAAAGTCATTGTCTTCACTGATCACTCAGCTTTAAAATACTTACTTGCTAAACAAGAATCCAAACCAAGACTTATTAGATGGGTTCTTTTATTGCAGGAATTTGACATTGAAATCAAAGACAAGAAGGGTGTAGAGAACAAGGTAGCAAACCATTTATCAAGGATACCATGTGAAGAAGGAAGCACACAAAGCACACATATAAATGAATGCTTTCCTGATGAACAACTCATGGTAATTCACAAAGCACCCTGGTTTGCAGACATAGCAAACTTCAAGGCCACTGGGAGTTTGCCGTTGGAATTTAACAAGCATCAAAGGAAGAAATTGGTAAATGATGCCAAATACTTCATCTGGGACGAACCATACTTGTTCAAAAAATGTTCAGATGGCATACTCAGAAGATGCATATCAGAGGAAGAAGGAAGGGAAGTATTATGGGACTGCCATGGCTCCACTTATGGAGGACATTTTGCAGGAGAAAGAACAGCAGCTAAGGTGTTGCAATGTGGTTTTTATTGGCCCACTATCTTCAAAGATGCAAAGGAACTAGTGAAGCACTGCCATGAATGCCAGAAAGCGGGGAACCTGCCAAGAAGAAATGAAATGCCACAACAATTCATTCTGGAACTTGAATTGTTTGATGTATGGGGGATAGATTTCATGGGACCCTTTCCCACCTCATACTCAAATAATTACATTCTTGTGGCAGTAGACTATGTCTCCAAATGGGTTGAAGCAATAGCAACTCCAACCAATGATAATAAGGTAGTCATGAACTTCCTCAGAAAACACATTTTTTGCCGATTTGGGGTTCCAAGAGCAATCATCAGTGATGGAGGAAGCCACTTCTGCAACAAACCATTAGAGGCATTGCTTCTAAAATATGGAGTCAAACACAAGGTAGCCACACCATACCATCCACAGACAAGTGGGCAAGCCGAAATATCTAACAGGGAACTCAAAAGAATTCTGGAAAAGACTGTGGGAATTTCAAGGAAGGACTGGTCGATTAAGATAGATGATGCTCTTTGGGCATATAGGACAGCTTTCAAAACACCAATTGGAATGTCTCCGTACCAACTAGTATATGGAAAAGCTTGCCATTTACCACTGGAGTTGGAGCACAAGGCATTCTGGGCCTTGAAACTCTTGAACTTGGACAGCAAAGCTGCTGGTGAAAGAAGGATGTTGCAAATTCAAGAGTTGGAAGAATTCAGAGCTGAAGCTTATGAGAATGCCAAAATTTACAAAGAAAGAGAAAAGAAGAAGCATGACAGCAACATAGCCCCAAGGAAATTTGAAGAGGGACAAAAAGTATTGCTCTACAATTCTAGGCTGAAGCTATTTCCAGGGAAGCTAAAATCAAGGTGGTCTGGACCATTCCTTGTCACCAAGGTCTCCCAATATGGACAAGTAGAAATCATGGAAGAAAAGTCACAACGAACCTTCACTGTGAATGGTCAAAGACTCAAACATTACTTGGGAGATGTAGAGGAGAAGGACAAGGTTAAATATCACCTCAACTGAGGAAACTGACCGTCAAGCTAATGACGTTAAAGAAGCACTTGTTGGGAGGCAACCCAACCTGAGGTAATACTCCTTTGCTGTTTCTTTTATTTGTTTCAATAAAAAGGTGAAGTAGTTTATGTGCATTGCAAAGAATTAAGTTTAGTGTTTCACACCAAACAATGAATTCGTGGATCAATAATTCAAAGGGGAATGTGTAACTCTAAGTTTGGTGTTCCACCATAAAGATCAACTGAACACAACAACCTTTGAATTATATGAAAGGAACAACCATTCTAAGCAATCACAGAAATGCTTAAAATCCTTAGCAGCAACTTCATTCCAAGGAGAATTCAAGGATTCAAAGAGCAGAGGAGTAAGTAGGAGATTAAGTTTGGTGTTCACACACCAACTTAAGATTCAGACACTTGCCCATACATAGTTGAGCTAACCACTCAAGTGCTTGAGAAACAAGCGACTTCAGCACTCTTTGCAGGAAAGGAAACAAGGATCTTAGAAAGAACATGAAGCAACAACTAGGAGAAGAAGGAGAAATCAAATTGTTTCCTAGCAACAAAGAGAAAACAAGAAATTTCACAAGGTGGTGTTGTTCCTTGACCATTCTTAAAAGGCAAACAAAAGCATGCTTGTTCTGGTTTAAACTGTAATTGTTGAATCTTTCTGGAATGTGAAGTTTTTTTTTTGTATGTTTGTTTGTTTATTGCTTTGAATAAAGTGAATGCCTAGATGTTTGGATATAACTTCACCATCTTAAACAAATGCTAGCCATGCTTGTTCTGTTTCAAAAAATAAAAGAAAAGTTTGAACAAAGGTAACTTGGCTCATTTAGTGACAAATCAAGTAGAATTAAGTGGTGGTATGCATGCTTGATTGCTTAGTCAGCTCACTGAAATTTAGTGTAGAATTATCAAGGTTCTGTGGAGTGTTTCAACACTTGGTAACTTGGGTTAACTAACCCGGGATTATCAACCAAAAGTCCATTATCAAGAGCAACCTAAATACAAAACATTTAGTCACACAAAGAGGTGCTGGGCACCAATGTCTCAAGAAGAAATGTGAACTAAAATGCCTGTAGTGGATGTGTGTAATGCACTGATAAGAAAAAGAAAATGCCAAAGGCTTGTGCAACACATGACACTGAGCAAACAAGGAGCAAATGAGCTCTAAGAAAAAGAAAAACAAAGGAAGGAAAATGTGCCAAAGACATAAGAATAACAAGAGGCCATAGCAGTGTTTGATGGATGCAATGAAAAAGTGATAATTCTACCTGATAAGAATGAAAAAGTGATGCTGCAACTTTCTGCATAAAACCCTTCTGATGAAACTTCAAATGCTTGCTAATATAGCCAATGTAATTGCTTTTTGTTTCATACTTTCTTCTCAAATAACTCAGGACTTGCTTAGGGACAAGCAAGTATTAAGTTTGGTGTTGTGATGCCAAGGCATCTTAGGCTAGTTTCACTAGCATTTTCTGTTAGTT
>NC_029773.3:32179595-32189869 GCF_000817695.3 Arachis duranensis | reverse complement strand
TTAAACTGAAGGTTAAACGCCAGAATGAGAATGGCACCAAGGAAGCATTTCCACGTTTAACCTCCAGTTTAACCTTAAACTGGAGGTTAAACGTGTTCGAACCACATTATGCACCAGGAAGCCATTTCCACGTTTAAGCTCCAGTTTGACCTCAAACTGGAGCTTAAACGTGTTCGACATTCACACTCCTGGGCTACCTTCTTCATTCCCACGTTTAAGCTCCAGTTTAAGGTCAAACTGGAGCTTAAACGTGTTCGACATTCACACTCCTGGGCTACCTTCTTCATTCCCACGTTTAAGCTCCAGTTTAACCTTAAACTGGAGCTTAAACGTGTTCGACATTCACACTCCTGGGCTACCTTCTTCATTCCCACATTTAAGCTCCAGTTTGACCTCAAACTGGAGCTTAAACGTGTTCGACCAGAATTGCCTCCAGGGGTTGCAATCTTCATTTCCACGTTTAAGCTTCAGTTTAACCTTAAACTGAAGCTTAAATGTGTTCGATTGATTACCCTCCTGGGTTGCTTTCTTCCAATTCACGTTTAAGTTTCAGTTTAACCTTAAACTGAAACTTAAACTTCAACTTAAACACCACTCTTTGAAAGGGTTTCTGGGCCAAATATATTGAAGTTTAAGTTAGCATTGAGCACAAATATTAACTTAAACGTATTATGGTATGAAACCCAATTGAATATCATGGTTTATGGGATTGGGCCTGAAGAATTGATGAGTCTGGAACTTCAAATTGTTGAGTCTTGTGTCATTAATTGTTTATCACTTAGTTTGCTCAATGAATGTTGCAGAATTGTATCACAGCCTCATCAGGATTTTGGACCATAAGCCTAAAGCAAAAGGGAATCAAGGAAAGGCCTAAAAGCCCAAGAATCACAACAGAAGCTCAATTTAGAAAGTGTATAAATAGGATAGAATGGAAGTTAGTTAGGGACTTTTTGACACTTTAGAATTTTCATACTTTTGTAATTGAATTCAGAGCTATGATTCACTAAACCCCTTTCATTGGGTTAGGGAGCTCTATTGTAATTCAATGAATCAATAATAGTTTTTATCTTCTTCTTCAATCTTTTCTCTTGAATTTTGTTAGAAAGCTTCTCGATCTAATTCCATTGGTTAGTTGTCTTGGGAAAGAAACTATCCATAATTGGAATCCTTCGGAACCTTGGGAAAGGAATGGAGGATTCATGCTAGAGAAGCTTTCTCACAGTGAATTGGATTGGGGTTTGGATGGATATTGTGACATGTAATCCTACCAAATTGTGGTTCATGAAACTGTGTGGTATAATCAGTGATCGAGCATCATCTCTTCTTATGAACATTTAAACCAAGGGATTGGGAATTTGTTTGTTTTTAGAGAGAATTGGTGAGCCAAGGAATTGGGATCCAATCATATAAGATTGCCAAGCAAGATTCAATGAATGCATTGGTTGAGGAAGAGATGAAAATGTTTTGATTCGGAGATTTCAATATCTCCTGACCCCAATGAACCCCTCTCTCTGATCTACACTTTCTCTTTACATTTTGCAATTTAAATTCATGCAATCACCCCCATCCCATTTAATTTCAGCAATTTAGTTTCTCGCTCTTTAATTCATGCAATTTTACATTCCGCAAGTCTCATCTAAATCTTGATTCCGCTCAACTAGAACACACTTCTAATTCGAATTGCTCACTCAACCAATCCTTGTGGGATTCGACCTCACTCTATTGTGAGTTTTTACTTGACGATAACCGGTGCACTTACCGGAAGGAATTTTTGCCGATTGTGCAATTTCCTAAATCGTAGCTATCAAGTTATGGCTAGATCACACCACACCATTTTCTTCCGTTGGCCACACTTCTTAAGCCACGTTTTTCTTCTTTTCTTCTTTTCTTCACCTATAAGAAATCAAAACAACCAATCAAAGTATCTCCAAATTCACAAGGTTTATAATTCATTAAAATTCAATTAATTTTAGCTCAAACCTCATGATTTAGCATTAATTTAATGGTGGTTGTTTGATTTAAAGAAGTCATGCATTTTCATTCCAAATTACTTACTTAGGATGCAAGAAAGTGTATAAAGACTAGTAAAACAAGTGAAATTAGCTTGAAAAATTGGTATATGATGACTTGTCATCAACCCTCTTATGCTAAGTTCATGAAAGAGATCTTAAGTTATAAGAAGGATTGGAAAGAAACTGAAAAAGTTTACCTCACTGAAGAATGCAGTACAATCATTCTGAAAAGCTTACCAGAAAAGCTTAAATATATCGGAAGCTTTATGATACCATGCACATTAGAGGGTACTTGTACCAAGCAAGCTCTATGTGATCTTGGGGCAAGTATCAACCTAATACCTGCATCTACTATCAGAAAGCTTGGTTTGACTTCTTAAGTCAAACCAACCCGGATATGTCTCTAACTTGTTGATGGCTCCATTAAATACCTATCAAGCGTGATTGAAGACATGATTGTCAAGGTTGAGCCATTTGCCTTTCCCACTGACTTTATGGTGCTGGAAATAGAGGAGCACAAAAGTGCAACTCTCATTCTAGGAAGACCTTTCCTAGCAACTGGACGAACCCTCATTGACATCCAAAAGGGGGAATTAACCCTGAGAGTCAATGAGGATGAGTTTAAGTTGAATGTTGTCAAAGCTATGCAGCATCCAGACACCCCAGACGACTGCATGAGCATTGATATCATTGACTCTCTGGTGGAAGAGGTCAATATGACTGAAAGTCTCGAATCAGAGCTAAAGGATATCTTTAAAGATGTTCAGCCTGATCTGGAGGAACCAGAGAGAATAATAGAACCTCTAAAAATCCCTCAGGAAGAGGAGAAACCTCCTAAACCCGAGCTCAAACCATTACCACCATCCCTAAAATATGCATTTCTGGGAGTAGGTGACACTTTTCATGTAATCATAAGCTCTACCTTAGAGCCACAGGAAGAGGAAGCACTAATTCGAGTGCTGAGGACACACAAGACAACTCTTAGGTGGTTCATCAGTGATCTTAAGGGCATTAGCCCAGCCAGATGCATGCACAAGATCCTATTGGAGGATGACGCTAAGCCAGTGGTTCAACCACAGAGGCAGCTGAATCCATCCATGAAGGAGGTGGTGCAAAAGGAGGTCACTAAACTACTAGAGGCTGGGATTATTTATCCTAGTTCTGATAGCCCCTAGGTAAGCCCTGTCCAAGTTGTCCCCAAAAAGGGAGGCATGACAGTGGTTCATAATGAAAAGAATGAACTGGTTCTTACAAGAACAGTTACAGGTTGGCGTATGTGTATTGACTACAGAAGACTCAATACGGCCACCAGAAAGGTTCATTTTCCTTTACCATTCATAGACCAGACGCTAGAAAGACTAGCAGGTCATGATTACTACTACTTTTGGATGGCTATTCAGGTTACAACCAGATTGTAGTAGATCCCTAGGATCAAGAGAAAACAACATTCACATGTCCATCTGGAGTATTTACATACAGAAGGATGCCATTTGGCCTGTGCAATGCACCTGCAACCTTTCAAAGGTGCATGCTCTCTATTTTCTCGGATATGGTGGAAAAATTTCTGGAAGTCTTCATGGATAACTTTTTAGTATTTGGAGACTCATTCATCTCCTATCTTGACCATCTAGCACTTGTTCTAAAGAGGTTCCAAGAGACTAACCTAGTTTTAAACTGGGAGAAATGTCACTTTATGGTGACTGAAGGAATTGTCCTTGGGCACAAAATTTTGAACAAGGAAATAGAGGTGGATCAAGCCAAGGTAGAGGTAACTGAAAAATTACCACCACCTGCCAATGTTAAGGCAATCAGAAGCTTTCTGGGGCATGCAGGATTCTATAGGAGGTTTATAAAAGATTTTTCAAAAATTACAAAACCTCTAAGTAATCTGCTAGCTGCTGACACGCCATTTATCTTTGATAAGGAGTGTCTGCAGGCGTTTGAGACTCTGAAAGCTAAGCTGGTCACAGCACCAGTTATCTCTGCACCTGACTGGACATTACCATTTGAATTAATGTGTGATACCAGTGATCATGCCATTGGTGCAGTGTTGGGACAGAGGCATGACAAGCTTCTGCACGTCATTTATTATGCCAGCCATGTTCTAAATGCGCAGAAGAACTACGCAACCACAGAAAAGGAATTGCTTGCAGTGGTTTACGCTATTGACAAGTTCAGATCCTATTTAGTAGGATCAAAAGTGATTGTGTACACAGACCATGCTGCTTTTAAATATCTACTCACAAAGCAGGATTCAAAACCCAGGCTCATAAGATGGATGTTGCTTCTGCAAGAGTTTGATATAGAAATAAGAGATAGAAAAGGGATAGAGAACCAAGTAGCAGATCACCTGTCCCGAATAGAACCAGTAGAAGGGACGTCCCTCCCTCTTACTGAGATCTCTGAAACCTTTCTAGATGAGCAACTTTTTGCCATTCAGGAAGCACCATGGTTTGCAGAGCTTCATGATAGTGACTCTGACAAAATGTTCATTGTTAATGGGCAAAGAGTCAAGCATTATCTTGAAGGTAATGTTGAGCAAGAATGCTCAAGACTGAGACTAGATTAAAGCTCAGTAATAGTCCAGCTAAAGACAATAAAGAAGCGGTTATTGGGAGGCAACCCAATTTATATTTATCTATATTTCTATTGTTCTCTTATGTTTTTATTATGTTTATGATCATGTGGAGTCACAAAACAATTGCAAAAATTAAAAAAGAATAAAAAATAGCATAGAAAAAGCACACCTTGGAGGAAGAGCTGTTAGGCGTTTAAATGCCAGAAATGTGCATTTGTCTGGCATTTAACGCCAGAAACAAGCACCAAATTGCCATTTAATGCCAGAAACAAGCATCAGGCTGGCGTTAAATGCCAGAAACAAGCTATATTTGGGCGTTTAACGCCAGAAACAAGCAGTAGTCTGGCATTAAACGCCAGAATTGCACTAAGAGGGCGTTCTACACGCCTAAATGGTGCAGGGATGAGAAATCTTTGACACCTCAGGATCTGTGGACCCCACAGGATTCCCACCCACTTCACCATTCAAATCAAACTATTCCCTTCCCAAACCCACCCATTCACACACCTCCATCTCCTCCACTTCTCCTTCTACTCCACTCTTTCTTCTTTTTTTCGAGGGCGAGCAATATTCTATGTTTGGTGTGGTAAAAGCATAGCCTTTTTGTTTTTTTATAACCATTGATGGCACCTAAGGCCAGAGAAACCTCAAGAAAGGGGAAAGGGAAGGCAATTGCTTCCACCTCTGAGTCATGGAAAATGGTGAGATTCATCTCAAGGGTCCACAGCTCAGTAGTAGAGTATTTGACTACACATCAAGAAAGCCCACTCATGGACCTCAACAAGAGCATGAGAAATTCCCTCATCAAGAAATCCCTAAGATACCTCAAGGGATACATTTTCCTCCACATAATTATTGGGAGCAACTAAGGATAGGAGCACCAAAATCACTAGGGATCAAGCAACAGAGGCAAGGAAGAGACATAGAGGAGCTCAAAAACATAGAGGAGCTCAAGAACACCATTGGTCCTTCAAGAAAAAGGTGCCACCCTCACTAAGGTGGATTTATTCCTTAACTTCCTTGTTCTTATCTCTCTGTTTTTCAGTTTTATGCTATATGTTTGTCTATGTTTTGAGTCTTTACTACATGATCATTAGTATTTAGTAACTATATCTTAAGGCTATGAATAATTTCATGAATCCTTCACCTCTCTTAAATGAAAAATGTTTCTAATACAAAAGAACAAGAAGTACATGAGTTTTGAATTCATCCTTGAAATTAGTTTAATTATATTGATGTGGTGGCAATACTTTTTGTTTTCTGAAAGAATGCTTGAACAGTACATATTTTTGATCTTGTTGTTTATGAATGTTAAAATTGTTGGCTCTTGAAAGAATGATGAACAAAGAGAAATGTTATTGATAATCTGAAAAATCATGAAATTGATTCTTGAAGATAGAAAAAGCAGTGAATAAAAAAAAAGCTTGCGAAGAAAAAACAAAAGAAAAAATTAAAAGAAAAAGAAAAAGCAAGCAGAAAAAGCCAATAGCCCTTAAAACCAAAAGGCAAGGGTAAAAAGGATCCAAGGCTTTGAGGGATTTTAGCAAAGCAAAGTCACAATCTGAAAAGGTTCACCCAGTTATGTGTTTGTGGCATTTATGTATCCGGTGGTAATACTGGAAAACAAAGTGCTTAGGGCCACGGCCAAGACTCATAAAGTAGCTGTGTTCAAGAATCAACATACTAAACTACGAGAATCAGTAACACTATCTGAATTCTGAGTTCCTATAGATGCCAATCATTCTAAACTTCAAAGGATAAAGTGAGATGCCAAAACTGTTCAGAAGCAAAAAGCTACTAGTCCCGCTCATCTAATTAGAACTAAGCTTCATTGATATTTTAGAATTTATAGTATATTCTGTTCTTTTTATCCTATTTGATTTTCAGTTGCTTGGGACAAGCAACAATTTAAGTTTGGTGTTGTGATGAGTGGATAATTTATACGCTTTTTGGCATTATTTTTAGGTAGTTTTTAGTAGGTTCTAGCTACTTTTTAGTATATTTTTATTAGTTTTTAGGAAAAATTCATACTTCTAGACTTTACTATGAGTTTGTGTTTTTCTGTGATTTTAGGTATTTTCTGGCTGAAATCGAGGGAGCTGAGCAAAAATCTGATTCTGGCTGAAAAAGGACTGCTGATGTTGTTAGATTCTGACCTCCCTGCACTCAGAATGGATTTTTTGGAGCTACAGAAGTCCAATTGGTGTGCTCTCAATTAGGTTGTAAAGTAGACATCCAGGGCTTTCCGGCAAATAATTAATAGTCCATACTTTGCTCGAAGATAAATGACGTAAACTGGCGTTTAACGCCAGTTCCATGTTGCATTCTGGCGTTGAATGCCAGAAACAGGTTGCAAGTTGGAGTTAAACGCCAGAAACAGGTTACAAGCTGACGTTTAACTTCAGAAACAGCCCAGGCACGTGAGAAGCTCAAGTCTCAGCCCCAGCACACACCAAATGGACTCCATAAGTGGATTTCTGCTCTATCTATCTTAGTTTACTAATTTTCTGTAAACCTAGGTTACTAGTTTAGTATTTAAACAACCTTTAGAGACTTATTTTGTATCGCATGACATTTTAGAACTGAACCTTGTACTTTTTGATGGAATGAATCTCTAAACTCCATTGTTGGGGGTGAGGAGCTCTGCAGCGTCTCGATGAATTAAGGAAATTATTTATGTTTTCCCTTCAAACACGCTTGTTTCTATCTAAGATACTAATTCGTACTTAACCGTGATGAATGTGTTGATCCGTGACACTCATCACCATTCTTAACCCATGAACGTGTGCCTGACAACCACCTCCATTCTACATTAGATTGAATGAGTATCTCTTAGATTCCTTAATCAGAATCTTTGTGGTATAAGATAGAACCCATTGGCAGCATCCTTGAGAATCCAGAAGGTCTAAACCTTGTCTGTGGTATTCCGAGTAGGATTCAGGGATTGGATGCCTGTGACGAGCTTCAAACTTGCGAGTGCTGGGCGTAGTGACAGACGCAAAAGGATCAATGGATCCTATTCCGACATGATCGAGAACCGATAGATGATTAGCCGTGTTGTGATAGAGCATTTGGACCATTTTCACTGAGAGGATGGGAAGTAGCCATTGACAATGGTGACACACTACATACAGCTTGCCATGGAAGGAGCCTTGCATGTTTGAAAGTAAGAAAGCATTATGTTGCAGGGATTCAGAAGACAAAGCATCTCCAAAACTCCAATATATTCTCCATTATTGCGTAACAATTACTTATTTTATGCCCTTTCACTTTTTACAATTGAAACTAAAGAACCCTATTGGTATCCTAACTAAGAATAATAAGATAACCATCGCTTGCTTCAAGCCAACAATCTCCGTGGGATTCGACCCTTACTCACGTAAGGTATTACTTGGACGGCCCAGTGCACTTGCTGGTTAGTTGTGTGGAATTACATGGTGTAAGTATAATTTTCGTGCACCAGATATCTTATTGTTGAAGTTTGATTTTTTTTTATTTTTTTCACTTTTATGCAGAATCCACACTTCTTGTTTGTACCGGCAAAAGAGAACAATGCACTCAAGCTAAGATACTTCCCCCTAATGGCACTCCTCTTACTTTTCCTATTCCCAAAAGCCAACATACTGTTTCAAATTCATCTCAAGTTCTTATATTTTTAAATTTTATTTATTTATTTATGGTGGAAGTAGGACCTATGCTAATAATTAAATTCATTTTTGTTTAATAACACTTGGCTGTTATTATTCTTGTCATATTTATTTATTTAAGTATTTAATTATTCATGTTGGATTTTGAATAGTAGTACTATTATTATTGAAGGTAGAAATAATTAAAGATCTCAATGAAATATTTGATTATTGGTAGTTTTAATTGTTTAATAATTTGATAATAGTTATCTCTCATTGTTAGTAAATCATATAATTGAGTAAAAGTGAATGATTGGTAGATCTATGTGGCCTTTTCATTAGTAGTTGAGATTATTCCACATTCTACCTGAAGAAATTTTCTTTTGAAACATTGTGCAGTATGGAATCAGATGATATTGTTCTGAAATTGTGAATGCTTTATCTTTTCTAGATTTTGAATTTGATTATGTTATTCCTGGTTATTCAGCTGGAAATATTAGAGTAACTGGACAAATGAGAGAAAGATTATTACTAATTGTGTCAATTGCTCTGAAATTTATACTTTGCTCTATCATCATGTTTATTTGGCAGCTGTGAACTAACGAACTCTTATCCTCACATTTTCTCCGTTTTGACTCTCGCCCTCTCCTTTTCCTTTCATCACTTCCCCACAAGCTTGAGCATATAGATAATATTTATCAAGCTTAGAACATAAATAACCTATAGAAGATATTATTTGATATTATGAGATATTTAGGATAAACTACTTCTCTAAGACTCACCCTCAAGCTAAAGTTACTAAGCTCTAAGCTTTTTACAATAATACTTGTGGAAATATAATATGAAGATTAAAGAAAGGCCATCTGTATCTGCCGGAAACATGTCAAGGCCAGCAAGAACTGCTGAAGATGTGTAGGGGCCTGTTGCGACTTCTGGAGTTGTACAAGGGGTAGCTGGGACTGTTGGTGACTTGCTGGGACTATCCAGAACTGCTTGGGCCAGTAAGGAGGTAAAGAACCTAGGAAAGCGACTTGGTTGAGCAGTCATCGTCTTTCAAAGAGGCCATAAATAGCATATAACTGGCAAAGATTGTGAACGACAAATATTACCGTTGGTATGGTTCACAATGTGAGGTTGGAAGGAAAATACAACCCAATATTCATCACTTTGGCTGTGTTTGGTTCTGAGAACAGAACAAGATAAGACAGAACATTGAGAACAAGACACAATAGATAGAGACACAAAGATTAATATTCTTGTATTTTGTTTGGTGATAAACTAGAACAAAATATAAAAGTCTAATTTACTCTTATTTCTTCCATACAAAATTTAGGAAGAAAAATATGACGAAAACATAATTTTGAAAATTTGGTAGAAATATTGAAAGAAAAAATGAAAAATAAATTGTCTCTTGTTAGTGTTTCTGTGTCAACGCATTGTCTCTGTCTATGTTTTATCTATCAAACATAATTTGTATCTCTGTATCTTCAATGTTCCGTGCCTATAAACAAATGCAACCATTGTGCCAAGAGGATTAGATACCAAAAGTAAGAATAGGGAGATGCTGGAGGAGGTTACACAGACAACAAAGGGGTCAGACTTGAACTATTAGAAGCAGGATATCAATACTCAAATAGCCATGGCACCTGTTCATACCCTGACCGAGCTCCCCAAACTCGGTAAGACCATAGAAGGTCCGACCTCGTCCCAAGGCCCACGCCTGAGGTCGAACCTCGGACAAATAAGCTAAGAAGGCCCATCAAAAAGGAACGAAGCCCAAAACCTAAAGGCCGAAAAGGCCTAGGAAAGGCGGTTCCACAAAGATAGGGATAAAACTCCCAAAAGATAAGATAAGATAAGAATATCTTATCCAGGGAAGATCACGACCGACTACTATAAATACACTGGAGCACCCAGGTATAACTCACACTCTAATTCTACTCAATATCTGCTTGGACCCATGCTAACTTAAGCATCGGAGTGTCATTGCAGGTACAACCACCAGCCGCTCGGCACATCAAGCTCGGGTCCCTGACCCCCACCTCGGGCCTCACCAAG
>NC_029773.3:32161093-32171588 GCF_000817695.3 Arachis duranensis | reverse complement strand
ATGGCGGCGCCTCTTTTCGGGGCAACCCAGGCATAGAAGAAAAAGAAAACAGAAGCATATATGCGCAAAGAAAATGAAGACAAGAACAAACCTGGAAGAAAGGAAGAAGACGACGAGCTCCGATGCAAGGAGAACGAAAACGGCGGCGCAGAGGAAACCCCGGAAAAACCCACAGAAAGAATCGGAGAAGAAGAACAAAGAAGGAGTGGCGCTCGAAGGAGAGGTGGCAAAAACTCAGAAAAATGGAAAGGGAACAGAATAAACGAAGAAAATGAGGAAAGGGGCAAATAAATAATGCCTTCACAGAGCCCGAACGGAAATCAAGGAGAAACGGTAACAAGCAATAAATGCTGAAACGGCCATTTTCAAAATTTGAAAAAACTACTATGCCCGAGCTCAACCTCTCAAAAAGGACGAACTCGGGCAGGGGCACTGTTCATACCCTGACCGAGCTCCCCAAACTCGGTAAGACCATAGAAGGTCCGACCTCGTCCCAAGGCCCACGCCTGAGGTCGGACCTCGGACAAATAAGCTAAGAAGGCCCATCAAAAAGGAACGAAGCCCAAAACCTAAAGGCCAAAAAGGCCTAGGAAAGGCGGTTCCACAAAGATAGGGATAAAACTCCCAAAAGATAAGATAAGATAAGAATATCTTATCCAGGGAAGATCACGACCGACTACTATAAATACACTGGAGCACCCAGGTATAACTCACACTCTAATTCTACTCAATATCTGCTTGGACCCATGCTAACTTAAGCATCGGAGTGTCATTGCAGGTACAACCACCAGCCGCTCGGCACATCAAGCTCGGGTCCCTGACCCCCACCTCGGGCCTCACCAAGGCATCCGAGCTACACGTTTCAGGTAACCCCCGGAACAGCACCCATTTGGGATAAATCAAGTTTGATACTGTAGTGGACTAGCGGCTTGATCAAGGAGATAAACACATATGCAAAGATAGCACAAAGAGGTGAGCATTGAGGTGTCACTAGCTGCAGGAGTTAGTAGCAGAATACAGTGATTGATGTGCCCTCTAGCACTAGTGGAAGTGAAGTCGGTGACTTGTTTGTCAGAGATATGTTGAATGTGGCAACACGTGGCTTGTCGAAGAGCAACACTATTAACAAGGTTGGAGAGGTTGGCATTGCTGGATGCCAAGGGTGTGGTCTTTGGTCAGATTTGACAATGGTGGACGGCAGCAGCGCCGCAACAATTTTCAAGGAGGATACCATGTCTTTGATGTTATATTAAGATTCATGGTTACTGAGCTGGAAATATTAGAGTAATTAGACAAAATAGAGCGATTATTATTGATGTGTGAATTGTTATGTATCGTTACAAGGGAAAAGGCCAACATATATAGAGAGGAGAGTGATAAATCTAGAGTACCTTTTCAACTACTCTCCATAAATGCATCGTCCAAATTACTAACCACTATCTAACAATGATATCTCTCTTCATATTTCAACACATTACTCTTGTTTGCTTCTAGTGTCTCAGCCTATTTTATTATTCATTCAAATTGCTTAATTGGACTCAATATGATATGATATGCTTTTATAAGTTTTACAATCATGCTGATGCATATGGCATTCATAACCCCCAATTACATTGCCTGCTAGTGAGATGGATCATGATATTTTATAATTGTGAATAAGTTAATGAGCATTGCAGTTGGACTTGGATCTCAATAGGGATATAGTTATTGTTCCGTGGGTTACCTGAAACTGTAGGTCGATCTCGGACGAGATCTTCTGTACTGGTCGGAGCTGTTGTGTTCGACTTGTTGGACTTGGTGGTGGTGCTGATCCTTCGTCCCCGGAGGGTGGGGGGTACCTGCAAGGAACTCCGATGCTTAAGTTAGCAAGGGTATTAAGCAAGTATTAAGTAGAATCAGAGTATGAGTTATACCTGGGTGCTCCAATGTATTTATAGTGTTGAGACGTGACCTTTGTTGGATAAGATAAGTTAGTTATCTTATCTTATATTTATCTTTAGGGTTGAGGTCAGCGTATCTTCAGCGGAACCGCCCTTATCTCTATAGGCTTAGGCCGCCTTAGGATTTGGGTCGTGTTCCTCCATTTGGGCCCTTTACTGGGCTCTCTTGTCGATTTGGCCGAGCTCTCTGAGAAGAGGTCGGATAATCTGACCTAAAGAGGTCGGTTGCTTTATCTTTAATCATCCCAGGTCGGATAGCTCGACCCAGGGTATGAACAGTGCCCCTGCTTGAGCTCGGTCTTCTTTCCTGAGGTCGAGTCCTAGACTTCGGTCCTTCCTGAGGCCGAACTCAAGCATTTTTTGTCGATTCCCCTTGTAGAAGTTTGTGAATGTAGAACGTTTTCTTCTAAAAGCGCGTGCTTTTATATCGGCGCTTTGGAAACGTGCGAGGGTTTAATGCCTTTATTTAACATTAATTGCCCCGTTTCTCCTAGGCCCTTTTATTTTGATTTTGAAAACCCAGAAACGGCTTTTCTTCTTCACGCATTTCGTAACTTCTTCGCATTTCTCTCTTCTCCCATTTTTAACTTTTCCTCTGTGTTTGCTCTGTTTTGCCTCACTCTTTCTCTGCGCCGTTTCGTTTTGGTACTCCGTTGGTGCTTCTTTTGAGAGACGTTTTCCTACCCCAGCTTTCCATTTTCTTCAGAACTTTCCAGGTTTGGTTTCTACTTTCCGTTTCCTTACTTCTTTTACTTTTTGACTTTCGGTTTATGATAAAGTTTTGGTTTTGCTTGCATGCTTGTTTGGAAAACTTGAATCTTTTTGCATTTGTCGTGCCTGTTTACCGCCGTGTGTTCTGGAGCTTCTTCATTTTCTGCATGATCGCTTTTTGCTTAATGCCTTTAGGGCTTACTCTTGTCATTGCCTTTCCTGTTTGTACTTTTGATGGTGTTTTTTGCCTAATTCTGGAAAAGGTTGTATCTTTGGTGTTGTTCTGTTTGGCATTGTTGATGTTGACAGTGCTTTTGCTGGTAGACTGTAGAAAGATAGTTGCTTTAATGACTTTTGCATTTTTTATCTTGCTAGACGAAATGCTTGTTGCTTTAGGCCTTGTTTCCTTATTTTCGAGAGACATTGGGGTGTAGGTTTTTCCCAGGGACCTTACTTTGTTGTTGCTGCCTCCAAAGGATGCCCCAAGACTTTTGGTTTGAGTCTTAGGGTTTTCCTTTTCTGCATGCCTCGTCTGTATGATATTTAAGTTTGCTTTCTACCTTCTCCGAGATGTTTTTAGTAACCCCGTCTTCTTTTCTTCCTTGTAGGATTAGTTGGCCCTATGTCTTCTCGCAATAACATCGTAGAGATGTCTTCCAGAGTTCCTGAGGGGATGTCCGACTGGCTGGACTCCCTTGTCTTGTTGTGTGTTTCTGTTGTGGATGCCGAGTTCTGTGCTGAACTGAGGAAGCGCCATAGGATTTGTGGTAACAACGCTCGTGAGGAGGATTATGAGCTTGTTGCCCCTGACTCTGACGAGAGAGTTTGCTTTCCGACTTCTGTCGAGGGGGAGCGTCCCTTCTTTTATGCTTACGAGTACTTTTTCAGTCAGTTGAACGTTTTTTTCCTTTTACCGCTTTTGAGACCGACCTGCTGTGGTCGTGTAATATTGCTCCTTCCCAGCTTCACCCCAATTCCTGGGGTTTTATTAAGATTTTTCAACTTCTCTGCCGTGAACTAGATGTAACTCCTTCCCAGACTTTGTTCCTTTATTTGTTTGTTTCCGCCAAGCCTGGTGGTTCCTCAAAAAAGAAAGCTTCTTGGGTTTTTTTTCGGTCCGCCCAGGGGCACAAAGTGTTTGCTATGTATGATGAGTCTTTTAAGGACTTTAAGAACTACTTTTTCAAAGTTTGAGCTGTTGAGGGGGTCCGCCCTTTTTTTCTTGATGAAAACGACAAGCCCTCCTTCCCCCTAGAGTGGCAAAAAGATGTTCGAGTATCTCGCTACATTTGGGAGATGCTAGATGACGTTGAACGCGCTTTTGTGGTTGTCCTCGAGGATCTTTGGGGGAAACCACCTCATCTTGATACGAAGAGATTCTTGAATGATCCTTCCTTGGTTCGAACTGTTATGGGTATTTTGTTTGGCTTTGCTTTTATACTTGTTTTTCCTTTCTCTACATTACATTTGTAACTCTTGGCTGTTGCTATGTTTGCAGAGATGTCGAAAAATACTGATTCTTTGAAGGCCTTTAAGAAGGCGAAGAAGGCCACTGCTGCTCTGAACATCTCGGCCAAGGTGGTCGGAGAGGGATCTTCTCAGATTCCTTTGAAGCCTCCTGTACCGAGTTCCCCTGGATCGAGGAAAGCAATTCCTGTTCCTCGGGTCCGCCTAGTTGATCCTCCCCAATCATCTACTGCAGCTTCTGGTCCCCCTCCTAGTAAAAAGCAAAAAACCATTGAACCCTTCAATCTGGATGCCCCTGACTTTGATGCCGTTGAATTTATTGATCAGCAAATTGCTCCCTATGGTGGACTTCCCATGGACGATGTGTCTCTCCTTCAGCACCTGTATTTTATGGCCAAGAATAGTGTGAAGATGGCTCATATGAGTGCGGCTATTTTCCGGACAGTTCAGGGGATTCCGATTCATGCCACCAAGTCTTTTATGGAGGAGGCCAAGTCGGAGTTTGACCGGATCAAGGGCCTGAAGGAGGAGTTGGAGGTGAAGTTGGCAAAGGTGGAGAAAGAGCTGGAGGGTGAAAAGGCTAGTTCTATCACCCTTGCTGCTTCTTTGAGGCTGGCTGAAGACATGGCCCTGAAGCATAAGGACAGCTATGTCTCAGCTTATAGGGAAATCATGCGCCTTCGAAGTGAGTTGGAGACTGCTCGGGCTGATTATGGTGAGCTTCAGGGCCATCTTGTGGGTAGCGTAACTGCTGCCTCCGAGAATCTGATGGAGCAGTTTCGCGTTGTTGCCCCTGATGCCAACCTGTCTCTTGTCAGCTTGGATAATGTGGTGAGGGATGGCAAGATTGTCCCTGACGACCAAGATGATGATGATGCTGACCCTCCTCCAGTTCCTTCTCTCAAAGTGTCAACCTCCTCGGTTTCTCCTGTTACAGCTGATCCGGATTGCCAAATCTTGAATCGAGATGATGGAACTGTTGACGCTGTGCCTATTCAAGCTCACCCTCCTTCTCCTGATTCTGATGCCACCAAGAAGGCTCCCGATGCTGCCGAGAAAACTTCTGTTTGATTTGTAGTTGGCCCGACTTGTAGGCATTTTGTGGAAACTTTTTTATAACATTTTTGTGTAGATGGCCCAATGTGTGGGCTTTTTGAACTCTTTATTTTTCTATTTCTAGTTTGACATTTTTAAGTTGCCTGCCTGGTAGCTTCATTTTGAAAAACAAAAGGTCGCTTTCTAAGGTTGATTATGGTGGCTTTTTGAAGCTTCGCATTTATGCTCTCTTTGGCGTAATATCCCTTTTCGGATTTTTGCATTTTGTTTCTTGGCCTCTTTGGATTGCTTTGCACTTATTGCTTATAGCTCGGATCCTTTGAGACTGTGGTTGCGTGGGTCCGACGTGTTTCCTAGTTTTTTCGCCATTGCTTTGTATTTTAGTGCTTTATAGCCAGCTTCTTTGCGTTGGTCCCTTTATGAGTTATTTTTGTAATCCTCTTTCTTGGACCTCTGTTAGGCCTCTTTCAGGGATTACTTTTATAACTTATTTTTGTAGGAGACCGACTTCGTTAGGTCGATCTCTTCTAAGTTATTTTTGTAATCCTCTTTCTTGGACCTTTGTCAGGTCTCTTTCAGGGATTTCTTTTATAACTTATCTTTGTAGGAGACCGACTTCGTTAGTTCGATCTCTTCTAAGTTATTTTTGTAATCCTCTTTCTTGGACCTTTGTCAAGTCTCTTTCAGGGATTTCTTTTATAACTTATCTTTGTAGGAGACCGACTTCGTTAGGTCGATCTCTTCTAAGTTATTTTTGTAATCCTCTTTCTTGGACCTTTGTCAGGTCTCTTTCAGGGATCACTTTTATAACTTATCTTTGTAGGAGACCGACTTCGTTAGGTCAATCTCTTCTAAGTTATTTTTGTAATCCTCTTTCTTGGACCTTTGTCAGGTCTCTTTCAGGGACTACTTGTATAACTTTTTTGTGATAGGAGTCCGACTTGGTTATGTCGGTCTCCTTTAAGTTATTTTTCGTAGTCCTCTTTCTTGGATCTTTGTCAGATCTCTTTCAGGGACTACTTGTATAACTTTTTAGTTTTGGGCTGACTTTGTTATGTCAGGCCCTTCTAAGTTAAAGTAATCCTCTTTAATAGGGTTGGCCAGACCTCAAGTCTTTTAAGTTATTATATTAGCTATCCATAAGACCTCGTCAGGTTCTTTTTTTGGATTGCTTTCGATAACTTCTTACATTATTCTGTGTTCATCTTTGCCGATTTGTAGAAAAATGGTTGGCGTCTTTAGATCGTCTTTTGGGTGAATCGCGTTTTCACCTTTATCGGACGATTGTCTTTATCGTGGTCGTGCAGTGAATTTGTTTTTCACTTTCTGCCGACCTGTTGCTTTATAATCAGACGATGAATACTTCAGATTAATGCGTCTTGGAATCTTGTAGAATATCTAAATAAACTTTATTCAAAGAAAAAATACGAATATATACATGTGGGAATTTCCTTGTCCCTTTAAGTCGGGTATGATCTAGGTCTCGATATGGTGCCTCATTAAAAACCTTTTCAGGAAAAAGGGCGCATCCATTTAGTGAGATCTTTTACCTTTTCTAACTGTAGTACCTTCTTAGGTTGCAGGCGTGCCATGATCGGGGAAGCTCTCGTCCATCAAGCTCGGACAGTCTGTAGTAGCCCTTCCCCAGTACTTCAATGACTTGGTAGGGTCCTTTCCAGTTTGCTGCCAGCTTTCCTTCTCCGGGTCGAGTTGTTCCGATGTCATTTCTGATTAGGATGAGATCATTCTCTGCAAAACTTCTCGGCACTACCTTTTGATTATATTTGGAAGCCATTCGTCGCTTTAGGGCTTCTTCCCTGATCCGAGCTCTTTCTTGGATTTCGGGTAACAAGTCGAGCTCTTCTCTCTGAAGTTGGGAGTTTGCTTGTTCATTGTAGTGGACTACTCGGGGAGATCATTCTTCGATTTCTATTGGAATCATTGCCTCTGCTCCGTATGCTAGTCAGAATGGTGATTTGTTTGTAGTGGAATGAGGGGTTGTTCGATATGCCCATAGGACCTGTGGAAGTTCCTCGGCCCAAGCTCCCTTTGCTTCTTGTAGCCTTCACTTTAATCCAGCCAATATGACTTTGTTGGCCACTTCGGCTTGTCCATTGGCTTGGGGATGTTCGACGGAGGTGAACTGGTGTTTTATGTTCAAGTCAGCCACCAGTTTTCTGAAGCCTGCCTCTGTAAATTGGGTACCGTTATCTGTGGTGATGGAGTATGGTACCCCGAACCTCGTAATAATGTTCCTATATAGGAATTTTCGACTTTTTTGAGCGGTGGCATTGGCTAGGGGTTCTACCTCGATCCATTTTGTGAAATAGTCTACTCCTACTATGAGGAATTTTACTTGTCCCGATCCCTGTGGGAAGGGTCCGAGAAGGTCGAGTCCCCATTTCGCAAATGGCCAGGGCAAGGTCACGCTAATGAGCTTTTCTGGTGGGGCAATGTGAAAGTTGGCATGCTTCTGGCATGGTGGACATGTCCTTACAAATTCTGTAGCCTCCTTTTGTAGAGTTGGCCAATAGAATCCCGCCCAGAGTATCTTTTTGGTGAGAGCTTGCGCTCCGAGATGATTACCACAAATGCCGCTGTGTACTTCCTCCAAGACTTCCTTTGTGTTGGAAGTTGGTACGCATTTTAGTAAAGGTGTTGATATCCCTTTTTTGTACAGAGTGTTGTTTATGATAGTGTAGTACTGTGCCTCCCTTTTCAGTCTTTTTGCCTCCTTTTCATTTGTAGGGAGTTCTTCTGTTTTGAGGTAGTTTATTATGGGGGTCATCCATCCTTGATCCCAACCTATTATGGCTAGGATTCTTTCTTCTTCTGCTATTGACGGGTTCTGTAATACCTCCTGGATGAGGCTTCTGTTGTTGCCCCCTGGTTTGGTGCTGGCTAATTTTGAAAGGGCGTCAGCTCGGGCATTTTGTTCACGAGGTATGTGGTGGATCCTACATTCCTCGAGTTATCCGAGCTGTTCTCTGGTTTTATCCAAATATTTTTTCATGGTCGGATCTTTAGCTTGGTAGCTTCCTGTTATTTGTGAGGTGACGACTTGTGAGTCACTGTAAATGTTGAGTTTCCGAGCTCCAACTTCCCTAGCCAGCTTCAGACCAGCTAATAGTGCTTCGTATTCTGCCTGGTTGTTTGTGGCCGGGAATCCGAATTTAAGGGAGAGCTCAAGTCGAGTTCCTTGGTTACTTTCAAGTATCACACCCGCACCGCTTCCTATTTTATTCGAGGATCCGTCTACGTATATGTTCCATTATATGGAGATTTTTGGGATGTCTGTAAATTCTGCGATGAAGTCGGCCAGGTGTTGCGATTTGATGGCTGTACGCGCCTCGTATTGGAGGTCGAATTCGGACAATTTGATTGCCCATTGTAGGATTCTTCCTGCTAGATCTATTTTCTGCAATATCCCTTTTATGGGTTGGTTGGTTCGAACTTTGATGGTATGTGCTTGGAAATATGGGCGAAGCCGCCGGGATGTGAGGATCAGGGCGTAGGCAAACTTTTCTATTTTGTGGTAGTTCAATTTGGATCCTTGTAGTGCTTTGCTAACGAAGTAGACGGGTTTTTGCCCATGTTTGTCTTCTCTGACTAGTGCTGAGGCTATTGCCCGGCTCCCTACTGCGAGGTATAATACGAGCGGTTCTCCTTCTCGTGGCCGAGATAGGATAGGTGGCCGTCCTAAGAACTCCTTGAAGTCTAGGAAGGCTTGATCACATTCTGTCGTCCATTCAAACTGTTTTCCCTTTCTTAAAGTAGCATAGAAGGGAAGAGATCTTATCGCAGCTCCTGCTAAGAATCGGGATAGAGCGGCCAACCTCCCGTTAAGTTGTTGTACTTCTTTGATACAGGTTGGGCTCTTCATGTTGAGTATGGCTCGACACTTGTCTGGATTCGCTTCAATCCCCCTTTGTGTGAGCATGAAGCCCAAGAATTTGCCGGCTTCTACTGCGAAGGTGCGTTTTGCGGGGTTGAGCCGCATGTTGTGTTTCCTGATAGTGTAAAATACTTAAGTCAAGTCGGATAACAATGTATCTTCGCTTTGTGTCTTTATCAACATATCGTCTACATAAACTTCCATAATTTTTCCGATGTAATCTGAGAAAACTTTATTCATTAGCCTTTGATAAGTAGCTCTGCGTTCTTGAGACCAAAAGGCATCACTATGTAACAGTAGTTTGCTTTCGGTGTTAGGAACGAGGTTTTTTCTTGATCTGGTGGATACATAGGGATTTGATTGTACCCTGAATATGCGTCCATGAATGAGAGATACTTATATCCTAATGAAGCATCCACTAGAGCGTCGATGCTTGGGAGTGGGTAGGGGTCTTTTGGGCAGGCTTTGTTGAGGTCGGTGTAGTCGGTACACATTCGCCACTTCCCATTTGACTTTTTCACCAAGATGACGTTTGCTAGCCATAGTGGATATTTGACTTCCCTTATGAACCCAGCCTCAAGTAGCGCTTGTACTTGCTCTTCTACAGCCTGAGCTCGTTCTGGTCCAAGTTTTCTTCGTCTTTGTTGTACCGGCCGGGATCCCGGATAGACTGCCAACTTATGGCTCATTAGTTCGGGATCAATACCTGGCATGTCGGCGGCTTTCCATGCGAAAAGATCAACATTATCTCGTAGGAACTGTATTAGTGATTCCTTTATGTCTCCTTTTAGGATCGTGCCAATATTAGTTGTTTTATCCGAGGTATCTCCGATCTGGATTCTTTCTACTTCTCCTTCGGGTTGTGGTCGGAGTTCTTCTCGCTTCTGAACTCCACCGAGCTCGATTATGTGGAACTCTCCTCCTTCACCTCGGAGGTTTAGGCTTTCGTTGTAACAGCGACGTGCCGTTTTTTGATCTGCCTTTATTGTAGCTATCCCTTCCGCAGTTGGGAATTTCATACATAGATGTGGAGTTGAAACTATTGCACCGAGTTGATTTAACATTGTCCGACCTATTAAGGCATTGTAGGCCGAGCTTACGTCGACTACGATGTAGTCTATCTTGAGTGTTCTGGATTGGTTCCCCTTTCCGAAGGTTGTATGCAGCGATACGTATCCCAGCGGTTGAATTGGGGTATCTCCTAGTCCGAACAGGCTGTTCGGGTATGCTCTTAGCTCCTTTTCTTCTAGACCGAGTTTGTCGAAGGCAGTTTTGAATAAGATGTCGGCAGAGCTTCCCTGGTCAATTAGTGTACGGTGAAGGTTAGTGTTTGCCAGTATGATCGTAATGACCATGGGGTCATCATGTCCCGAGATGATTCCGGATGCGTCTTCCTTGGTAAACGTGATTGCTGGGATGTCTGGGG
>NC_029773.3:32144247-32161003 GCF_000817695.3 Arachis duranensis | reverse complement strand
TAAATCTGCCGTGTATTACGTGAACGTGTCTTTCCGGTGTGCGAGGTGATCGTTCAGATCGTCCAACATCCTCATCCCTTCTTCTTTTTGTTAGTTCGTCATCCCGATTAGCCAAAAACCGATCTAGTTTTCCTTCTCTTACTAGTTTTTCTATGATGTTTTTCAAATCGAAGCATTCATTGGTGGAATGCCCTCGAAGTCGGTGGTATTCACAGTATTCATTCCGATTTTCTCCTCCTCTTTTACCTTTAAGTGGCCGAGCTGGAGGGATTTTCTCTGTATGGAAGACTTCTTTGTAAACACCTACCAAGGATACCCTAAGAGGAGTATAGTTATGATATTTTTTGATTTTCTCTTCGGAGCGATCTTCCTTTTTCTTGGATTCTTTATCTCGGTAGGCAGAACCGAACCTTGAGATTTCGCTAAGTCGAGAGTTCTCTTCTATGTTGATATATTTTTGTGCCCGTTCTTGTACTTCGTCTAAGGAGGTCGGGTATCTCTTCGATATAGATTGGCTAAATGGTCCTTCTCGCAGGCCATTTATGAGGCCCATAATGGCAGTTTCTGTTGGAAGACTTTGTATGTCCATGCATGTTTTGTTGAATCTTTCCATGTAGTTGCAAAGGCTCTCTCGATCTCCTTGCTTGATCCCTAGTAGGCTAGGCGCATGTTTGGCTTTATCCTTTTGTATGGAGAATCGGGCCAGGAACCTCTTGGCCAGGTCGTCGAAACTCGAGATGGATTTTGGAGGTAGGTTGTCGAACCATTTGATGGCTGTCTTGGTTAGAGTTGTTGGAAAGGCTTTGCAGCGAACTGCATCTGAAGCATCAGTGAGGTACATTCTACTTCTGAAGTTGCTGAGATGATGGTTGGGATCCGAGGTGCCGTCATATAGAGTCATCTCCGGAAGCTTAAAATCTTTTGGAATTTTGGTTTTCATGATTTCTCTGGTGAATGGATCTTGATCTTTCTGAGAGCTATCCTATGTGGATGGTCGAGTAGCTTTAGTTTTGAGATCAGTTTCGAGTCTTATAAGTTTATCTTCTAACTCTCGGCGCCGCCTTATTTCCTGGCGTAGATCTTCTTCTTTTTCACGTCGATGTTGGGCTTCTTTCTCAAGTTGCTCCAATCGGTTTTGAAGTGCTTCTATTACTCCTGGATTTGATGAATTTTTGTCTCCGTTGGTTTCTGGAGTATTTTTGAGTATCGTGTCCGCGTTTTTATGCGGCATTCTGTCTTCCAAACCTGAATCGTGGTCGTTGTCGTGGTCATCCGCCATGTTAATGGGATGACTCCCAGATCCCCAGCAACGGCGCCAATGTTCCGTGGGTTACCTAAAACTGTAGGTCGATCTCGGACGAGATCTTCTGTACTGGTCGGAGCTGTTGTGTCCGACTTGTTGGTGGTGCTGATCCTTCGTCCCCGGAGAGTGGGGGGTACCTGCAAGGGACTCCGATGCTTAAGTTAGCAAGGGTATTAAGCAGGTATTAAGTAGAATCAGAGTATGAATTATACCTGGGTGCTCCAGTGTATTTATAGTGTTGAGACGTGACCTTTGTTGGATAAGATAAGTTAGTTATCTTATCTTATCTTTATCTTTAGGGTTGAGGTCAGCGTGTCTTCAGCGGAACCGCCCTTATCTCTATAGGCTTAGGCCGCCTTAGGATTTGGGTCGTGTTCCTCCATTTGGGCCCTTTACTGGGCTCTCTTGTCGATTTGGCCAAGCTTTCTGAGAAGAGGTCGGATAGTCTGACCTAAAGAGGTCGGTCGCTTTATCTTCAATCATCCCAGGTCGGATAGCTCGACCCAGGGTATGAACAGTTGTTCTCTGTTAGTGCCAGAGTTGTTGCCCATAAGTGTGTCTGATACGTGCTTCAAAAGTTTGTGTCACGAATAGTTTAAGTATTATTTAGTAGTTATTAGTTTATATTTTTTAAATATTAGAGTGTTTAATATAATTTCATGTACTTTAATTTTATTTATTTAGTTAGTAGATTGTGTTTTATGTCAGTGGGCATAGGGTTTTCTTTATTTTAACCTAATATGAGGTTGTAAAAATTTCCTAAACTATTGTAGTCGTCGTTGAGAAATTGGAGGTGTGAAAAACCAGTTTTTGATTTTGAAACCATGACATGGACAATTGAGGTCGAGTGAGTCACTCTCTTGTTGCATCAGAAAATTGCATAGAAGATTGAGTGATTCCCTTCTATTCAATTCTCAAATTATAGTGTTGACAAGTTAAGTTGAGAGAATCCTTTTGTTGTTGCATCAAAAAATTGGATAAAAAGTAGCGTAATTCCCTTTGTATTTAATTTCAACCTATTCTGTTGTTTTCTATTTTAATTTCAATTTATCTTTTTATTCAATTTCAATGTTTATCTTTTTGTTTATCCTTCATTTCGTATCAGTGTCTGACTTTGATATGGTCTTATTCTTAATATATTTTGATTTGTGTTCTTAGTTAGCGCTTTCAAGTGCAATGCCAAAAGAATTGTCTGCATATTCCAAGCTATTGTTATAACTTAGAAGCAAACTAGTTTAGGTTGGGAAATCAAAATTTGTGAATCTGTTTCATTGGTCTGTAGGATTTTCTTGATTAGATTTTCTCTACTTGTTCACATGTTTTGTTGTTTTACTGTTCTACATCTTTAGTATAGGGTTAGTCCCTTGTTCTTAATTAAGTAGTTGTTGATGTTATCAGTAGAAGATAACTGAATGCTTTTATTGCTGATATACATGATAATGATTTTCTTTTTCACAATATTTCACTGCGGACTTTGGTGTTCAAATGAAACTACCTAGTTAATACTTAGTACAAGTGAATATTATAGTTGTAATCACTAAACTAGTACTTTGAGTAGAGCATAGCCCTAAGATGGAATCACAAAATTGAGCTGCAATATTTTTAACCTAACATGACATTTTTTTTAATTTTGTATTGATGCAGTTTTAGGGAAGGTTAAAGATTTCTTAGGAGTGATGTCAGAAGCAAATAAGCGGCTGGAACTTGATGCGAAGGTTCAAATTTGAGTTCTGATTGAAGCCATATTTTTATTGTTTCACAACCATTTTCTCCCTTTGTTCTCCTATCTATTATCTTGTTGCTTTGTTTTGAAAATTTGTAGGATCATCCTGAGAGTTAAAACCGATTTATATGCCTTCCATAATTTAAAAAATTACAAAAAATTATCACGATAAAATTTAACACTCATCCTACTTCCATATCAAATTTTTTAAGTGTCTTTTCAAGCTTACATGTTTAAAGGTTAAAAATCACCCTAAATCATTAACCCCCACTGCCGTCGCCTCCCTCTTCTCCCCTTCCTTCCCCTTTTCTCTCTTCCAACTCCAGCAGAGGCACCACCGCCGGCATTGTTTCTCTGTTCTCCACATCTCCTACGCCATTCACCTCTTGCGTCGCCGCTCCCATCTCTCCCCCCTTTGGCTGCTGCAAGCGTCTCTTCCCGCTTACCCGTGTCGCTGCCGCCAGCGTCTTTTTGCCACTGTTGGACAAACCTTTGAACCCGTCACTTGACCGGTTCAGTTCTCACAACCTTACTCTCTCATCCACTCACACTCACTCTGTGTCTCTGCTTCACCTCTCAGAACTCCTCGCCGCCACTGCCTCGTCTCCATTGTCCCTCGACATCGCCTCTCACCACTCGGTTTGTGGCCTCGCCTTTTCCTCTGAGCCTCTGCGTCTTGCTGACTCGCCGTGCCTCTCTTTGTCGCCGTCAGTCCGTCACAATCCCACTGCGTTACCCCTTCCTTTTCTAAAATGTGGGATGATTTAATATACAGAGTACAAATCAGACCGCCCGATTTTTAAGAGATACCGAACTTGGACCGTCCAATTTTTGTACTCGGACTGTACGATTTGTGTTTAAAAAATTAAAAAGTTTGGAGTACACAAATCGGACGGTCCAATTTGTGTACTCCAAAATTATTAAATTTTTTAAACACAAATCGGTGGGTCCGATTTGTGTACCACAAATTTTTAAAATATTTTAAACACAAATCAAACCGATTTGTATGCCTTCCATAATTTAAAAAAATACAAAAAATTATCACGATAAAATATAATACTCATCCTACTTCCATATCCAAATTTTTTAAGTGTATTTTCAAGCTTACATGTTTAAAGGTTAAAAATCACCCTAAATCATTAACCCCCGCTGCCGCCGCCTCCTTCTTCTCCCCTTCCTTCCCCTTTTCTCTCTTCCAACTCCAGCAGAGGCACCATCGCCGGCATTGTTTCTCTGTTCTCCACATCTCCTACGCCGTTCACCTCTTGTGTCGCTGCTCCCGTCTCTCCCCCTTTGGCTGCTGCAAGCGTCTCTTCCCGCTTGCCTTTGTCGCTGCCGCCAGTGTTGGACAAACCGTTGAACCTGTCACTTGACCGGTTCAGTTCTCGCAACCTTATTCTCTCATCCACTCACACTCACTCTGTATCTGTGCTTCGCCTCTCAGACCTCCTCGCGCCACTGCCTCGTCTCCACTGTCCCTCGACATCACCTCTCACCCCTCGGTTTGTGGCCTTGCCTCTTCCTCTGAGCCTCCGTGTCTTGCCGACTTGCCGTGCCTCTCTCTATCGCCATCAGTCCGTCACGGTCTCAGTGCGTTGCCAACAAAAGAATAATAAGATAACCATAGCTTGCTTCAAGCCAACAGTCTCCGTGGGATTCGACCCTTACTCACGTAAGGTATTACTTGGACGACCCAGTGCACTTGCTGGTTAGTTGTGCAGAATTACATAATGTGAGTGTAATTTTCGTGCACCAGATAACTTATTGTTGAAGTTTGATTTTTTTTATTTTTTTCACTTTTATGCAGAATCCACACTTCTTGTTTGTAACGGCAAAAGAGAACAATGCACTCAAGCTAAGATGCTTCCCCCTAATGGCACTCCTCTTACTTATCCTATTCCCAAAAGCCAACGTACTGTTTCAAATTCATCTCAAGTTCTTATATTTTTAAATTTTATTTATTTATTTATGGTGGAAGTAGGACATATGCTAATAATTAAGTTCATTTTTGTTTAATAACACTTGGCTGTTATTATTCTTGTCGTATTTATTTATTTAAGTATTTAATTATTCATGTTGGGTTTTGACTAGTAGTACTATTATTATTAAAGGTAGAAATAATTAAAGATCTCAATGAAATATTTGATTATTGGTAATTTTAATTGTTTAATAATTTGATAATAGTTATCTCTCATTGTTAGTAAATCATATAATTGAGTAAAAGTGAATGATCAGTAGATCTATGCGACCTTTTCATTAGTAGTTGAGATTAGTCCATATTCTACCTGAAGAAATTTTCTTTTGAAACATTGTGCAGTATGGAATCAGATGAAACTATTCTGAAATTGTGAATGCTTTATCTTTTCTAGATTTTGAATTTGATTATGTTATTCCTGGTTATTCAGCTGAAAATATTAGAGTAACTGGACAAATGAGAGAAAGATTATTACTAATTGTGTCAATTGCTCTGAAATTTATACTTTGCTCTATCATCATGTTTATTTGGCAGCTGTGAACTAACGAACTCTTATCCTCACATTTTCTCCGTTTTGACTCTCGCCCTCTCCTTTTCCTTTCATCACTTCCCCACAAGCTTGAGCATATAGATAATATTTATCAAGCTTAGAACATAAATAACCTATAGAAGATATTATTTGATATTATGAGATATTTAGGATAAACTACTTCTCTAAGACTCACCCTCAAGCTAAAGTTACTAAGCTCTAAGCTTTTTACAATAATACTTGTGGAAATATAATATGAAGATTAAAGAAAGGCCATCTGTATCTGCCGGAAACATGTCAAGGCCAGCAAGAACTGCTGAAGATGTGTAGGGGCCTGTTGCGACTTCTGGAGTTGTGCAAGGGGTAGCTGGGACTGTTGGTGACTTGCTGGGACTATCCAGAACTGCTTGGGCCAGTAAGGAGGTAAAGAACCTAGGAAAGCGACTTGGTTGAGCAGTCATCGTCTTTCAAAGAGGCCATAAATAGCATATAACTGGCAAAGATTGTGAACGACAAATATTACCGTTGGTATGGTTCACAATGTGAGGTTGGAAGGAAAATATAACCCAATATTCATCACTTTGGCTGTGTTTGGTTCTGAGAACAAAACAAGATAAGACAGAACATTGAGAACAAGACACAATAGATAGAGACACAAAGATTAATATTCTTGTATTTTGTTTGGTGATAAACTAGAACAAAATATAAAAGTCTAATTTACTCTTATTTCTTCCATACAAAATTTAGGAAGAAAAATATGACGAAAAACATAATTTTGAAAATTTGGTAGAAATATTGAAAGAAAAAATGAAAAATAAATTGTCTCTTGTTAGTGTTTCTGTGTCCTTGACAGAAAGGACGCAAAATACACTAATTTAGTGACCCTACACGCATTGTCTCTGTCTATGTTTTATCTATCAAACATAATTTGTATCTTTGTATCTTCAATGTTCCGTGCCTATAAACAAATGCAACCATTGTGCCAAGAGGATTAGATACCAAAAGTCAGAATAAGGAAATGCTGGAGGAGGTTAAACAGACAACAAAGGGGTCAGACTTGCACTATTAGAAGCAGGAGATCAATACTCAAATAGTCATGGCACCCATTTGGGATAAATCAAGTTTGATACTGTAGTGGACTAGCGGCTTGATCAAGGTGATAAACACATATGCAAAGATAGCACAAAGAGGTGAGCATTAAGGTGTCAGTAGCTGCAGGAGTTGGCAGCAGAATAGAGTAGTTGATGTGCCCTCAGGCACTAGTGGAAGTGAAGTCGGTGACTTGTTTGTCAGAGATATGTTGAATGTGGCAACACATAGCTTGTCGAAGAGCAACACTGTTGACAAGGTTGGAGAGGTTGGGCATTGCTGGATGCCAAGGGTGTGGTCTTTGGTCAGATTTGACAATGGTGGACGACAGCAGCGCCACAACAGTTTTCAAGGAGGATGCCATGTCTTTGATGTTATATTAAGATTCATGGTTACTCAGCTGGAAATATTAGAGTAATTAGACAAAAAAGAGACATTATTACTGATTGTGTGAATTGTTATGTATCGTTACATGGGAAAAGGCCAACATATATAGAGAGGAGAGTGATAAATCTAGAGTACCTTCTTAACTACTCTCCATAAATGCACCGTCCAAATTACTAACCACTATCTAACAATGATATCTCTCTTCATATTTCAACACATTACTCTTGTTTGCTTTTAGTATCTCAGCCTATTTTATTATTCATTCAAATTTCTTAATTGGACTCAATATGATATGATATGCTTTTATAAGTTTTACAATCATGCTAATGCATATGGCATTCATAACCCCCAATTACATTGCCTGCTAGTGAGATGAATCATGATACTTTATAATTGTGAATAAGTTAATGAGCATTGCAGTTGGACTTGGATCTCAATAGGGATATAGTTATTCTCTGCTAGTGCCAGAGTTGTTGCCCATAAGTGTGTTTGATACGTGCTTCAAAAGTTTGTGTCATGAATAGTTTAAGTATTAATTAGTAGTTATTAGTTTATATTTTTTAAATATTAGAGTGTTTAATATAATTTCATGTACTTTAATTTTATTTATTTAGTTAGTAGAATGTGTTTTATGTCAGTGGACATAGGGTTTTCTTTATTTTAACCTAATATGAGGTTGTAAATATTTCCTAAACTATTGTAGTCGTCATTGAGAAATTAGAGGTGTGAAAAACCACTTTTTTGTTTTGAAACCATGACATGGACAAGTGAGGTCGAGTGAATCACTCTCTTGTTGCATCGGAAAATTGGATAGATGATTGAGTGATTCCCTTCGATTCAATTCTCAAATTATAGTGTTGACAAGTTAAGTTGAGAGAATCCTTTTGTTGTTGCATCAAAAAATTGGATAAAAAGTAGCGTAATTCCCTTTGTATTCAATTTCAACCTATTCTGTTGTTTTCTATTTTAATTTCAATTTATCTTTTTATTCGATTTCAGTGTTTATCTTTTTGTTTGTCCTTCCTTTCGTATCAGTGTCTGACTTTGATGTGGTCTTATTCTTAATTTATTTTTATTTGTGTTCTTAGTTGGCACTTTCAAGTGCAATGCCAAAAGGATTGTCTGCATATTCCAAGCTATTGTTATAACTTAGAAGCGAACTAGTTTAGGCTGGGAAATCAAAATTTGTGATCTTATATTTGTAGTGATGGCAATGAAATAAGAACCTAAATATTTGATGGCAAAATCTATTTCATTGGTCTGTGGGATTTTCTTGATTGGATTTTCTCTGCTTGTTCACATGTTTTGTTGTTTTACTGTTCTACATTTTTAGTATGGGGTTAGTCCCTTGTTCTTAATTAAGTAGTTGTTGATGTTATCAGTAGAAGATAACTGAATGCTTTTTTTGTTGATATACATGATAATGATTTTCTTTTTCACAATATTTCTCTGCAGACTTTGGTGTTCAAATAAAACTACCTAGTTAATACTTAGTATAAGTGAATATTATAGTTGTAATCACTAAACTAGTACTTTGAGTAGAGCATAGCCCTAAGATGGAAACACAAAATTGAGCTGTAATATTTTTAACCTAACATGACCTTTTTTTTAATTTTGTATTGATGCAGTTTTAGGGAAGGTTAAAGATTTCTTAGGAGTGATGTCAGAAGCAAATAAGCGGCTGAACTTGATGCGAAGGTTCAAATTTGAGTTCTAATTGAAGCCATATTTTTATTGTTTCACAACCATTTTCTCCATTTGTTCTCCTATCTATTTTCTTGTTGCTTTGTTTTGAAAATTTGGAGGATCATTCTGAGAGTTACAAAGTATAGACTATCATATATTGCTGGAAAGTCCTGGATGTCTACTTTCCAACGCAGTTGAGAGCACGCCATTTGGACTTTTGTAGCTCCAGAAAATCTATTTCAAGTGCAGGGAGGTCAGAATCCAACAACATAAGCAGTCCTTTGTCAGCCTCCTATCAGATTTTTGTTCAGGTCCCTCAATTTCAGCCAGAAAATACCTGAAATCACAGAAAAATACAAACTCATAGTAAAGTCCAGAAATGTGAATTTTGCATAAAAACTAATAAAAACATCCCTAAAAGTAGTTAGATCCTACTAAAAACTACCTAAAAACAATACCAAAAAGCGTATAAATTATCCGCTCATCACAACACCAAACTTAAATTGTTGCTTGTCCCCAAGCAACTGAAAATCAAATAGGATAAAAAGAAGAGAATATACTATAAATCTCAAAATATCAATGAATATTAGTTCTAATTAGATGAGCGGGACTTGTAGCTTTTTGCTTCTGAACAGTTTTGGCATCTCACTTTATCCTTTGAGTGTCCAGAGCTCTTAAGTACACTCTTAACCACTCAGTCTCAAGCTTTTCCCTTGGACCTGCATGCCACAAGCACATGGTTAGGGACAGCTTGATTTAGCCGCTTAGGCCTGGATTTTATTTCCTTGGGCCCTCCTATCCATTGATGCTCAAAGCCTTGGATCCTTTTTACCCTTGCCTTTTGGTTTTAAGGGCTATTGGCTTTTGCTTTTTCTTTTTTCTTTTATAAATTTTTTTTCTCGCCATTTTTTTCACAAGCTTTTTCTTTTTCACTGCTTTTTCTTGCTTCAAGAATCAATTTTATGATTTTTCAGATCATCAATAACATTTTTCTTCTTCATCATTCTTTCAAGAGCCAACAATTTTAACATTCATAAACAACAAGATAAAAAATATGCAATGTTCAAGCATTCATTCAGAAAATAAAAAGTATTGTCACCACATTAATATAATTAAACTAAATTCAAGGATGAATTCGAAACTCATGTACTTCTTGTTCTTTTGTAAAAAACATTTTTCATTTAAGAAAGGTGAAGGATTCATGGAATTATTCATAGCCTTAATACATAGACACTAGACATTAATGATCATGTAGTAAAGACTCAAACATAGATAAACATAGAGTATAAAAACCAAAAAACAGAGAGATAAGAACAAGGAAGTTAAGGAATGAGCCCACCTTAGTGATGGTGGCGCCTTCTTCTTGAAGGACCAATGGTGTCCTTGAGCTCCTCTATGTCTCTTCCTTGCCTTTGTTGCTCCTCCCTCATATCTCTTTGATCTTCTCTAATCTCATTGAGAATGATGGAGTGCTCTTGGTGTTCCACCCTTAATTGGTTCATGTCATGACTCAATCCTTCTAGAGAAGTGTTAAATTGTTCCCAATAGTTGTTTGGAGGAAAATGCATCCCTTGAGGCATCTCAGGGAATTCTTGATGATGAGCTTCCTCATGAGTCTCTTGAGATCCATGAATAGGCTCTCTTGTTTGCTCCATCCTCTTCTTAGTAATGGGCTTGTCCTCTTCAATGAAGATGTCTCCTTTTATGACAACTCCAGCTAAGTAGCATAGATGGCAAATGAGATGAGGAAAAGCTAGCATTGCCAAGGTGGAGGGCTTTTTGGCTACTTTGTAGAGTTCTAGAGAGATGACTTCATAAACTTATACTTCCTCTCCAATCATGATGCTATGGATCATGATGGCCTGATCCACAGTTACTTCGGATCGGTTGCTAGTGGGGATGATGGAGCGTTGGATGAACTCCAACCATCCTCTAGCCATAGGCTTAAGGTCCAGTCTTCTCAACTGAACCAGCTTGCCTTTTGAGTCTCTTTTCCATTGAGCTCCTTCCACACATATGTCCATGAGGACTTGGTCCAACCTTTGATCAAAGTTGACCCTTCTAGTGTAGGGGCGTGCATCTTCTTGCATCATAGGCAAGTTGAACGCCAACCTTACATTTTTCGGACTGAAATCTAAGCATTTTCCCCGAACCATTGTAAGCCAATTCTTTGGGTTTGGGTTCATGCTTTAATCATGGTTCCTAGTGATCCATGCATTGGCATAGAACTCTTGAACCATTAAGATTCTGACTTATTGAATGGGGTTGGTAAGAACTTCCCAACCTCTTCTTTGGATCTCATGTCGGATCTCCGGATACTCATTTTTCTTGAGCATGAAAGGAATCTCAGAGATCACCTTCTTCTTGGCCACAACTTCATAGAAGTGGTCTTGATGGGCTTTTAAGATGAATCTCTCTATCTCCCATGACCGGAGGTGGAAGCTTTTGTCTTCCCTTTCCTCTTCTAGAGGTTTCTCCGGCCTTAGGTGCTATAAATGGTTATGGAAAAACAAAAAATCTATGCTTTTACCACACCAAACTTAGAATGTTGCTTGCCCTCGAGCAAAAAAAGAAAAAATAGAAGAAGAAGAAGAAGATATGGAGGGGAGGGAGAGAGGTATGGGTTTCGGCCAAGGAGGAGAAGAGAGGGTAGTGTTGGGTGAAAATGGAGAAGGATGGAGGGGTTTATATAGTAGAGGGAGAGGGAATGGGGTTCGGTTATTTAGGGTGGGTTTGGGTGGGAAAGAGATTTTGAATTTGAAGGTAGGTGGGGGTTTTGGGGAAGAGTGGATGGATGTGAGTGGTGAAGAGGTGATGGGGAAGAGAGATTGATGTGATTGGTGAAGGGTGTTTGGGGAAGAGTGTTATGAAAAGGTGTGAAAGAGAGGGAGAAGGTAGGTGGGGATCCTGTGGGGTCCACAGATCCTGAGGTGATCCTGTGGGGTTCACAAATCCTGAGGTGTCAAGGATTTCTCATCCCTGCACCCTTTAGGCGTGTAAAATGCCCTCTGTATGCAATCCTGGCATTTAACGCCAGACTGTAGCATGTTTCTGGCGTTAAACGCCACTTCCATGCTTGTTTTGGGTGTTCAACGCCAATCTGCAGCATGTTTCTGGCGTTAAACGCCACTTCCATGCTTGTTTCTGGCATTTAATGCAAGCTCTCCTCAGGGTGTAATCCTGGCATTTAAATGCTAGACTACTGCTTGTTTCTGGCGTTCAACGCTAGCTCCATGCTCTGTTCTAGCGTTGAATGCCAGCCAGATGCTCCTTACTGGCGTTTAAACGCCAGTAAGCTCTCCCTCCAGGGTGTGCTTTTTCTTCTGCTGTTTTTGATTCTGTTTTTAATTTTTGCAATTGTTTTATGACTCCACATAATCATAAACCTAATAAAACATAAAAGAACAATAGAAATATAGATAAATAAAAATTGGGTTACCTCCCAATAAGCACTTCTTTAATGTCAATAGCTTGACAGTGAGCTCTCATGGAGCTTCACAGATCATCAGAGCATTGTTGGGACCTCCCAACATCAAACTTAGAGTTTGAATGTGGGGGTTCAACACCGAACTTAGAGTTTGGTTATGGCCTCCCAACACCAAACTTAGAGTTTGATTGTGGGGGATTTGTTTGACTCTGTATTGAGAGAAGCTTATCGTGCCTCTTTTCCATGTTTACAGAAGGATAACATTGAGCTTTAAACACAAGGTAGTCCCCATTCAATTAAAGGACTAACTCTCCTCTGTGGCTAGAAAGGGTCTTCCAAGAATGATGGATTCATTCTCATCCTTCCCAGTGTCTAAGATTATGAAATCAGCAGGGATGTAAAGGCCTTTAACCTTCACCAACACGTCCTCTACCAATCCATAAGCTTGTTTTATTGACTTGTCTGCCATCTCTAATGAGATTCTTGCAGCTTGTACCTCAAAGATCCCTAGTTTCTCCATTACAGAAAGTGGCATAAGATTTATACCTGACTCCAGGTCACACAGAGCCTTCTTAAAGGTCATGGTGCCTATGGTACAGGATATCAAGAATTTACCAGGATCTTGTTTCTTTTGAGGTAGAGTTTGCTGAACCCATGTATCTAGTTCACTAATGAGCAAGGGAGGTTCACCTTCCCAAGTCTCATTACCAAACAACTTGGCATTTAGCTTCATGATGGCTCCTAGATATTGAGCATCTTGCTCTTCAGTTACATCTTCATCCTCTTCAGAGGAAGAATAGTTCTCAGAGCTCATGAATGGTAAAAGGAGGTTTAATGGAATCTCTATGGTCTCTAGGTGAGCCTCAGATTCCTTAGGTTCCTTAGTTTCGAACTCCTTTTTGTTCAGAGGACATCCCAGGAGGTCTTCTTCATTGGGATTCACGTTCTTCTCCTCCCCTTTGGATTTGGCCATTGTGATTATGTCAATGGCCTTGCACTCTCTTTTTAGATTCTCTCCTGTATTGCTTGGGAGAGTACTAGGAGGGGTTTCAGTGATTTTCTTACTCAACTGGCCCACTTGTGCCTCCAAATTTCTAATGGAGGACCTTGTTTCACTCATGAAACTTAAAGTGGCCTTAGATAGATCAGAGACTATGTTTGCGAAGCTAAAGGGGCTCTGTTCAGAATTCTCTGTCTGTTGCTGAGAAGATGATGGAAAAGGCTTACTATTGCTAAACCTGTTTCTTCCACCATTATTAAAGCCTTGTTGAGGCTTCTGTTGATCATTCCATGAGAAATTTGGATGATTTCTCCATGAGGAATTATAGGTGTTTCCATCAGCTTCACCCATGTAATTCACCTCTGCCATTGCAGGGTTCTCAGGATTATAAGCTTCTTCTTCAAAAGATGCTTCTTTAGTACTGTTGGATGCATTTTGCCATCCATTCAGACTCTGAGAAATCATGTTGACTTACTGAGTCAATATTTTGTTCTGAGCCAATATGACATTCAGAGCATCAATTTCAAGAACTCCCATCTTCTAAGGCGTCCCATTACTCACAGGATTCCTCTCAGAGATGTACATGAATTGGTTATTTGCAACCATGTCAATGAGTTCTTGAGCTTCTGCAGATGTTTTCTTTAGGTGAATGGATCCACCTACAGAATGGTCTAGTGACATCTTAGAAAGCTCAGATAGACCATCATAGAATATATCTAAAATGGTCTACTCTGAAAGCATGCTAGAAGGACACTTTTTGGTTAACTGCTTGTATCTTTCCCAAGCTTCATAGAGGGATTCACCATCTTTTTGCTTGAAAGTCTGAACATCCACTCTAAGCTTGCTCAGCTTTTGAGGAGGAAATAACTTGGCCAAGAAGGCCGTGACCAGCTTATCCTAAGAGTCCAGGCTATCTTTAGGTTGTGAGTCCAACCATGTTCTAGCTCTGCCTCTTACAACAAAGGGGAAAAGCATGAGCCTGTAGACTTCAGGATCTACTCCATTAGTCTTAACAGTATCACAAATATGCAAGAATTCAGTTAAAAACTGATAGGGATCTTCTGATGGAAGTCCATGAAACTTGCAGTTCTGTTGCATTAGAGCAACTAGTTGAGGCTTCAGCTCAAAATTGTTTGCTCCAATGGCAGGGATTGAGATGCTTCTTCCATAAAAATTGGAAGTAGGTGTAGTATAATCACCAAGCATCCTCCTTGCGCCTCCACCATTGTTATTGGGTTCGGCCATGTCTCTTTCTTTTTCGAGATTCTCTGTAAGGTTTTCTCTGGATTGTTGTGCTTTAGCTTCTCTTAGCTTATTCGTCAAAGTCCTTTCAGGTTCCGGATCTGCTTCAACAAGAAAGTTCTTGTCCCTGCTCCTGATCATATTAAAAAAAAAGAGAACAGAGAAAGAAGAAGAATCCTCTATGTCACAGTATCGAGATTCCTTTATGTGAGTAGAAGAATAAGAGAATAAAAGGAGAAAAAGGTAAAAATCCAAACATAGGGGGGAAGAGTGGGTTCAAATTTTTGAGTAGAAGAGAGGTGTTAGTAGATAAATAAATAAATAAAAGAATATGAGAGAGGAGTTTTCGAAAATTATTTTTGAAAACAGGTTAGTGATTTTCGAAAATTAAGAGAAGAAATAAAATTAAAATTAAAATATGAAACAATTAGTTAATTAAAAGAATTTTGAAAAAGAGGGAGGCATTTTTGAAAATTAGAAAGAGAAAAGTAGTTAGGTGATTCTGAAAAAGATAAGAAACAAACAGAAAGTCAATTAGTTAGTTGAAAAAGATTTGAAAATCAATTTTGAAAAGATAAGAAGTTAGAAAAGATTTTGAAATTGATTTTGAAAAAGCTATGATTTAAAAAGATATGATTGAAAAAGATTTGATTTTTAAAATTAAAATTGATTACTTGATTAACAAGAAACTAAAAGATATGATTCTAGAATTTAAAGATTGAACCTTTCTTAACAAGAAAGTAACAAACTTCAAATTTTTGAATCAATCACATTAATTGTTAGTAAAGTTTTCGAAAATTATGAAATAAAGATAAGAAAAATATTTTGAAAAATATTTTTTTAAATTTTCGAAAGTCATAAAAGAAAAATGAAAAATATTTGATTTTTGAAAAGGTTTTAAAAAGATAGGATTTTAAAAATTGAAAATTTGACTTGACTTATAAGAAATAGCTAAGTTTTAAAAATTTTTTACTAAGTCAACTCAAATTTTCGAAATTTATGAGAAAAAAAAGGAAAAGATAGTTTTTTATTTTTGAATTTTTAATGAGAAGAGAGAAAAACAACAAAAATGACTCACAACATGAAAATTATGAATCAAAACACATGATGCATGCAAGAACACTATGAATGTCAAGATGAACACCAAGAACACTTTGAAGATCAAGATGAACATCAAGACTTATTTTTAAAAAAATTTCAAGAAAAGAAAAACATGCAAGACACCGAACTTAGAAAGTTTTCATGTTTAAACACTATGAATGCAAGAATGCATATGAAAAACAACAAAAGACACAAAACAAGAAAGTTTAAAGATCAAACAAGAAAACTTATCAAGAACAACTTGAAGATCATGAAGAACACATGCATGAATTTTTGAAAAAAGAATGCATAAATTTTAAAAACATGCAATTGACACCTAACTTAAAATTTGACTCTAGACTCAAACAAGAAACACAATATTTTTTTGATTTTATGATTTTATTAATTTTTTTCTTTTTTTGGTTTTTTTCAAAAATTATATTTTTGAAAAATGAAAATAAAGAAAACATTTTTTGAAAGATTTTTGAAAAATTTGTGAAAAGAAAATTACCTAATCTGAGCAACAAGATGAACCGTCAGTTGTCCAAACTCGAACAATCCACGGCAATGGCGCCAAAAACTTGGTGCGCGTAAATTGTGATCATCAACAATGGCGCCAATAGACTTGGAGCTCTCAAACGTGAATCACACTTTGTCACAACTTCGCACAACTAACTAGCAAGTGCACTAGGTCGTCCAAGTAATACCTTACGTGAGTAAGGGTCGATCCCACAGAGATTGTTGGTATGAAGCAAGCTATGATCATCTTGTAAATCTCAGTTAGGCGGATTCAAATGGTTATAATGGTTTTTGAAATAAGAATAAATAAAGCATAAAGTAAAGATAGAGATACTTATGTAATTCATTGGTGGGAATTTCAAATAAGTGTATGGAGATGCTGTGTTCCTTCTGAATCCCTGTTTTTCTACCACTTTCATTCAATCATTCTTACTCCTTTCCATGGCAAGCTGTATGTAGGGCATCACCGTTGTCAATGGCTACTTCCCATCCTCTCAGTGAAAATGGTCCAAATGCTCTATCACAGCACGGCTAATCATCTGTCGGTTCTCGATCATGTCGGAATATAATCCAGTGATTCTTTTGCGTCTGTCACTACGCCCAACAATCGCGGGTTTGAAACTCGTCACATTCACTCAATCCCTGAATCCTACTCGGAATACCACAGACAAGGTTTGACTTTCTGGATTCTCAAGAATGCTGCCAATGGATTCTAGCTTATACCACGAAGATTCTGATTAAGGAATCCAAGAGATACACGCTCGTTCTAAGGTAGAACGGAAGTGGTTGTCAGTCA
>NC_029773.3:32128163-32144167 GCF_000817695.3 Arachis duranensis | reverse complement strand
CGAGGTACAGCAGAGCTCCACACCTTAATCTTTGGTGTTTAGAAACTCCACCGTTGAAAATACATAAGTGATGGTCCAGGCATGGCTGAATGGCCAGCCCCTGTAAATGGCATATGAATTCGAAAATAGGGAAAAAGACCCCAGTACAATAGTAAAAAGTTCTATTTATACTAAACTAGTTACTAGGGTTTACAAAAATAAGTCTAAGTGCAGAAATCCACTTTCGGGGCCCACTTTGGTGTGTGCTTGGACTGAGCTTGAGATTTACACGTGAAGAGGCTTCTCCTGGGGTTAAACGCCAAGTTGTAACGTGTTTTTGGCGTTTAACTCTGGTTTGTGACGTGTTTCTGGCGTTTTACTCCAGAATGCAGCATGGAACTGGCGTTGAACGCCAGTTTGAGTCATCTAAACTCAAACAAAGTATGAACTATCATATATTGCTGGAAAGCCCCGGATGTCTATTTTCCAACGCAGTTAAGAGCGTGCCATTTGGAGTTTTTTAGCTCCAGAAAATTTATTTCGAGTGCAGGGAGGTCAGAATCCAACAGCATCAGCAGTCCTTTGTCAGCCTCCTATCAGATTTTTGCTCAGGTCCCTTAATTTAAGCCAGAAAATACCTGAAATCATAGAAAAATACACAGACTCATAGTAAAGTCTAGAAATATGAATTTTGCATAAAAAATAATAAAAATATCCCTAAAAGTAGCTAGATCCTACTAAAAACTACCTAAAAACAATGCCAAAAAGCGTATAAATTATCTGCTCATCATTAATACTTAGTACAAGTGAATATTATAGTTGTAATCACTGAACTAGTACTTTGAGTAGAGCATAGCCCTAAGATGGAATCACAAAATTGAGCTGCAATATTTTTAACCTAACATGACCTTTTTTTAATTTTGTATTGATGCAGTTTTAGGGAAGGTTAAAGATTTCTTAGGAGTGATGTCAGAAGCAAATAAGCGGCTGGAACTTGATGCGACAAATCAAATTTGAGTTCTGATTGAAGCCATATTTTTATCGTTTCACAACAATTTTCTCCCTTTGTTCTCCTATCTATTTTCTTGTTGCTTTGTTTTGAAAATTTGTAGGATCATCCTGAGAGTTACAATATTGAAGAGCTCACTGGAAATGAATCCAAAGTTATTGAAATGGTAATTCATTGTTCAATCCATGTCATATCTTCTATGTATGATTCGTGCTACTGACCTATAAATAGTTGATTAATGCATTGGTTTTTTTGCTCAATCTTTTTCTTTTTAAGGATTTGATGCTTGGTGTTGCGGATCTTAATATGCCTGAGGCTGTGGCTGCTACTGAATCAACAATTTCTAGTTGTCAGCCTGCGATTTCATTGGCCACTGATGGCAAAGACACAGACACAGATTCAGATGAAAGCAGTACTGAAGATGATAACGAGGATGATGGAATCAGGAGTGGTGATGCTGGAAATGATGGTAGAAAGCCTTCATCTCTTGATGATGAAAAACGAAAGGGAAATCATAATTCCAAAAAACGAGCAAGGATAGTTGAGCTCTCCTGAACTCGATGGTGTGTGGTAACTGGTAAGGGGTTATGAGAACTAGATGCATGAGTTGGCGTATATTGTTGTATGTACTTACTAAGATGATATCAGCAAGAATCAAAATGCATCTTTTACATCTAGGGTAGGAATATATTTTTTAATTTTGGCTTATGTTTGAGATCAAACAATAGCAGCCTCCATATCTGAGTTAATTTAGTGGTAACTCCTCAATGAGCTACGCATGTATTTATGCCCTTAATGGCAGATATGCTCTTGCTAAATTTTAGTGTTTTTAACTTTTAGAGCCATTTTCCATGCAATATGTTAATTTATGCAACCTGTTAATTTTCAAAACAGCCGTGTTTCTACTACAAGTTATAGCAAGTGATGAGTTTAATTTTGATGCATTGACAGTGTAAACATTTTATGCAGTTGTTCATTTTTTGTTTTTTTGAATGATCATTTACATGGTTAATGTGAAAAGTATTATTTTTGCTGATATCGGGTTATATAATTGGATGTAAGTACAAAACTGTTTTACACTGATATCAAAATTAAATTTAGCAATTGATAACAAAATGAATAGTGTAGTAGTTTCAAATAGGTATGAAGTTGCAAACTTAGATAGTCACCAATAAATTTCATGAATGGGATGATTTTCCTTATGTATTTTTCAGCTTTGTCTAATAAAGTAGTATATTAACCCAAATATAGCACCTATATAGTATATAGCAAAGTTGACATAACATTTTCTAAAATTAAAGGAAAATGTATTTCAATTTTTAAACGTAGTATTTTGAAACTAGCGAGGATACGGATCAGTAATTGAGGCTTCATTGACTGATTCATGTGCTGGTCCTTTTGTCGATGTGTTTGATCCTGTATTCAGCAAAAATGCAGGTTTTGATAGTACTGCGAATGTGATCGAATGATTATAAAGCATGAGTAAAACTGTAGCCGTGGTTGGTCTATCAGCTTCATTTGCTTGAACACATAGTAAAGCAATGCGGATGAATCTCATTATTTCATTCTGTGAACTATTTCTTAATGTGGTATCTACAATGTTTGAAATTGTCCCATCCTTCCAATTTCTCCATGCCTGCAAGAATTTTCTCAGATTAGTATCCTTTTATTAATTTGTGCTAACAATTAATCTTCCGAGCCCTTGCTATTAGGTCTGTGTGGTAACTCTTAAGGTACAAATAGATAAGGAAGGCATAATGAGAAAACAGTGATGACTTACAAAGTTCATGAGAGTCTCTGGATTCTCACTCTGACAATTGCCACTGCTTTTCTTGCCACTTACAATCTCAAGAACTAATATACCAAAACTATACACATCCGACTTGATTGAAAATAGTCCATAAAATTGAATTTAGGTGCCATATATCCACTACATAATAAGATAGGTAACATAGTGTCAATTAGTAAGCTTAATGATATTAATACTAAAGGAAAACTAAGTAGATTTTAATATATACTTACTAAGTTTCAACAATTCTATTTGTATTAGAGTGAGTTTGACTTGTAGCAAATAGTTTCACAGTAACAAAATCTAATATCTTAGGATTCATCTTTTCATCTAAAAGAATATTTGCTGCTTTGAGATTACGATGAATAATACGCAATCGAGAATCCTCATGAAGGTAGACAAGGCCTCGAGCAATACCTCCAATGATTCTGTGGCAGCTTTCCTAATCCAAATTTGCTCTCTTGCTGGGATCAACACATGTATATAATCAAAGCATATAAACTTTAAAATGATCTCATTAAACTTAATTTGAAACCAAAATGAAAAAAAAAGAGGTATTTAAACCTACAAAATATAAAGTAATCAAGACTTTTATTAGGTACAAATTCATAGACGAGTAACCTTTCTCTTCCTTCCAAACAAAAACCAAGTAGGCTAACTAAATTTCGATGTTGAAGCTTAGCCAGTAACAACACTTCATTCTTAAATTCTAGGTCTCCTTGATCAGAACTCCTTGCCAACCTTTTTACAGCAATCTCTTGTCCATTAGTGAGAATACCCTAACAAGTAAAAACATACAATATATATAGCCAGAAATTATTTGTCACTATTATTATAGTAGTTATGACACTTTAGTAACATTTAAAAATTATAGTTAAAGTCACATTTTTTTTACTATTTGGCTACACTTTTTAATTTGAAAAAAAAAGTGTGATCAAATAAAAAATGTGATGTTAAGTTTTGAAACTTTTTATTTTGGTGTTTTATCAAACTTTCATTGCCACCACAATCATATCATAGCGATCCTATAATTCACCTATCTAATATTACTACTATAACTGACCTTGTAAACAACCCCAAATCCACCTTGTCCAAGCTTATTAGCATCAGAAAAGTCATTTGTAGCGTCTCGTATACACTCCAAGTTAAATTGTAATGACTCAACAATTTTCATATCTTCAGTGTTATCATCCTTTGGTGTTTGACATGGATGGCAATTTAAATTAATCGGGTAATTCCCAAAATTGATATAAAGAAAAAAAGTGAATATTTTTATGTTATAAGAATACATTGTACTTTTTTAGTATTAAGCAGTGTTTAGAAGTTGCTTTTTCAAACACAAATTAAAAGAGAGTTAGAGATAAACAATACATAATTTTGTTTGGTAGTTGAAGTATGTATAAAAAGTTTTCTATTTTAAGCGGAATATTTTTTTTCTATCTTATAAAAAAGTGAAAATAATGGAGAAGAAAAACCTAGAAAAAACACAAATAAAAATTTGTCCTACATGTTAAAATTGCTATTAAGAATTAAATCAAACATTGAATGAAGTCATAGATCAAATTAAACATTTCAACTCACTTGAATTGCTTTTCCTTTGCTTCCTCTTTCTTAGATACCTGCTGTGGATAAAAATAAACATGAACATAATCACAGCCACTATAGGTACTGTTATGGCGATGACTAGTACTGAAGTGTGGCTTTTTCCTGCAAAATTTCATATATAATCCTTAGTGGGACATAAGATTAACATCAATTTCTTAATTAGATACTTGTAATAAAGTTTAATATTTTTTTAAAAAATAATAAAAGTGCATTAAGCTACTAGGGTTGATACAGTGATAAGAAGTTCGGATAGTGTAACAAAGAAAGAAAGCAAAGTGAATTTATCTTGATGAACAAGTATTTAACAGTAGAAGAGAAGAATAAAATTATGCTACCATGATTAAAGTGACTATATATGTATTGTTAAAATTAAAGTAATATTTTTTTATATTTTAATAACACTTTTTTAACAATACTTTCTATACAAAGTGTTATTTAACAATACAGTTTTGCTAGAAAACTAATTAGGAGGATAGCCAACTAGAATCAACTAGTTGAAAAACAAAAAGTATGTTATAAAAAAAATCTCTCACCATTCTAATTTTTTAAATTTTAAAATTAGAAATATAAATGATTGAATTAAGTTGGCTTAGGTCGTAGATGGCTCCTAAATTTTTTCTTTAACAATAAAAGAATATTATTTTAATTTTAAAAATATTTTTTAAAATACTATAATTAAGGTAGCCAACACAGCATGACATATTTGAACAACTCCTTTGGACATAATGCATTTTATGGACTTTACTTTTTTTATGTTTATCACGGATAGTAAATACCTCCTAAAGACGGGTTAGTTACAGAGGTGGTGGTGGGCGGCGAAGATGCTGGCGGCGAATGTGGCGTATACGCTGTTGGCCCCTAGAATTGATACGATGTCTCAAATCTCATAAAACAACTTGGCCTAATAACCCTACCACGCATGCTATCCTTACAACAATCTTTTGATATTCTTTCAATAGATTGAGCTATGCAGTTATCACAATCTTCTCTAGACAAATCAGGCGTGCACTAAACAAGATCATCAAAATTGGGAAGACTAAAGTTTCTCACAGCATACTTTAACCGAGAGTCACCAGAAGAAGCTTTGCTTTTCAAGCCATTCAACAAATCGTTCAATTTTGTATTGAACTCATTCAAATCCATGGCGTTTTTTTCGCTTTTCTTGTAATAAGCCGGTCCATTGTCCATCCAGTCGAATATGCTGCGATTCAAGTATCGCAGCATGCATAGTTCATCGTTGTACCACCCGATCGCTACCTTGCGATTCGGACAAACCGCCGTGAGATTGGCTTTGGATTGGTTTAGGCAAGTTCGGCACTGCTCCTGCTTAATGTCTCCTCTATATAGTCCAATGGTGTACACTCTGTTTGGGTACTCGCCGTATGAGACGTTGTAGAAACCGTAATCGATTTCTTTGTTGTTGAGAATATTTGACGTAAGAGTGTTGAGGTTGGTATGGTAGGTGCTATTGGTTGTGTAGTTGCCTTCGATGTCTATGGTAATGCTATGCTCATCATAGAAGTATTGGAACTCCTACGAAGTTACTGAAGCGTGTGATTCAGATGCTAAGTTACTAGCAGCGAAGAGAAGGCAACATAGAAAGGACAATGTCCTTAAAGAAAGAAAGATCTTCATGGTTGTTGTTCCAGGGGTTTATCTAAAACTGTAGGTCGATCTCGGACGAGATCTTCTGTGCTGGTCGGGGCTGTTGTGCCCGACTTGGTGATGGTGCTGATCCTTCGTCCCCGGAGGGTGGGCGGTACCTGCAAGGGACTCCGATGCTTAAGTTAGCAAGGGTATTAAGCAGGTATTGAGTAGAATCAAAGTATGAGTTATACCTGGGTGCTCCAGTGTATTTATAATGGCGTAGAATGACCTTCTTAGATAAGATAAGTTAGTTATCTTATCTTATCTTTATCTTATCTTCAAGTGAGGTCATCTTATCATCAAGGGAACCGCTTTTATCTCTACAGGCTTTGGGCTGCCCTTGGATTTGGGACGTGTTCCTCTACTTGGACCCTTTGTTGGGCTTTCCTGTGACTTGGCCGAGCTCTTTGAGAAGAGGTCGGGTCATCCTGACCTGAAAAGGTCGGTCGCTTTGTCTGTAGAACATCCCGGGTAGGATAGCTCGACCCAGGGTATGAACAGTTGTGTTCTAGGAATAAGAAGTGATACATGGGGAAGTGTTTCTTTAATGGAAAAAATTTAAGGTCAATTATAATGTAGATCTGTAAAGAATAATGCTACTGTATATCAAAATTAGTCTTCAAAGTCAGTCACAGTATAAAATATATGTTCAAATATAAATACACATTAAAATAAAATTAAACCACACATATATTTATAATACATTTATAACTGATTTTAGTGTATAGATAATATTTTTTATATATAAATTTGCATAAAATTAAAAGAGTAGATATTTTTTGTCCATGTATTTTTTGACATGTGTCTATCTTTCTGTGATTGGAAGTTGGCTCCCACCTTGGTTTTGGTGTCTGGAGATGCGGAAAGTCTATTTATTTAAAGTTTGTTCACGACTTCACAGTTCACCTTTACATATTAAAATTTAGTTTTTATACAGGTCTCTCAAAAACAGTTGTAGTATTTATTTTATTCTGTTAATTCAAATAACTCAATAAACTCTTTTTAATATTTTACAATAATTTTGATCTTACAGTTAAATATACATTTTACACTTTTCACACATTTTTATTTTTAATATTGGGTTAACAATGTTGTTTTTCTAAATTGTGATCTACTATGGTATTTTTCTAAAATGTAGGATGATTTAATTTACAAAGTACAAATCAGACCACTCGATTTTTAAGAGATACCGAACTCAGACCGTCCGATTTTTGTACTCGGACTGTCCGATTTGTGTTTAAAAAATTAAAAAAGTTTGGAGTACACAAATCGGACGGTTCAATTTGTGTACTCTAAAATTTTTAAATTTTTAAACACAAATCGGTGGGTCCGATTTGTGTACTCCAAATTTTTAAAATATTTTAAACACAAATTAAACCGATTTGTATGCCTTCCATAATTTAAAAAAATACAAAAAAATTATCACGATAAAATATAACACTCATCCTACTTCCATATCCAAATTTTTTAAGTGTTTTTTCAAGTTTACATGTTTAAAGGTTAAAAATCACCCAAAATCATTAACCCCCGCTGACGTCGCCTCCCTCTTCTCCCCTTCCTTACCCTTTTCTCTCTTCCAACTCCAGCAGAGGCACCACCGCCGGCATTGTTTCTCTGTCCTCCACATCTCATACGCCGTTCACCTCTTGCATCGCCGCTCCCGTCTCTCCTCCTTTGGCTGCTGCAAGCATCTCATCCTGCTTGCCCGTATCGCTGCCGCCAGCCTCTTTTTGCCACTGTTGGACAAACCTTTAAACCCGTTACTTGACCGGTTCAGTTCTCGCAACGTTACTCTCTCATTCACTTATACTTACTCTACGTCTCTGCTTCGCCTCTCAGACCTCCTCGCCGCCACTACCTCGCCTCAACTGTGCCTCGACATCGCCTCTCACCACTCGGTTTGTGGCCTCACCTCTTCCTCGGAGCCTCCGCGTCTTGCCGACTCGCCGTGCCTCTCTCTGTCGCCGTCAGTTCGTCACGGTTCCACTGCGTTGCCCCTCCCTTTTCTAAAATGTGGGATGATTTAATTTATAGAGTACAAATCATACCGCTCGATTTTTAAGAGATACCGAACTCAGACTGCCTGATTTTTGTACTCGAACTGTCCGTTTTGTGTTTAAAAATTTAAAAAAGTTTAGAGTACACAAATCGGACGGTCCAATTTATGTACTCCAAATTTTTTAAATTTTTTAAACACAAATCGGTGGGTCTGATTTGTGTACCACAAATTTTTAAAATATTTTAAACACAAATCAAACCGATTTGTATGCCTTCCATAATTTAAAAAAATGCAAAATATTATCACGATAAAATATAACACTCATCCTACTTCCATATTAAAACTTTTTAAGTGTCTTTTCAAGCTTACATGTTTAAAGGTTAAAAATCACCCTAAATCATTAACCTCCGCGGCCGCCGCCTCCCTCTTCTCCCCTTCCTTCCCCTTTTCTCTCTTCCAACTCCAGCAGAGGCACCACCGCCGCCATTGTTTCTTTGTTCTCCACATCTCCTTCGCCGTTCACCTCTTGCGTCACCGCTCCCGTCTCTCCCCGTTTGGCTGCGGCAAGCGTGTATTCCTGCTTGCCTGTGTCGCTGCCGCCAGCGTCTTTTTGCCACAGTTGGACAAACCTTTGAACCCGTCACTTGACCGGTTCAGTTCTCGCAACCTTACTCTCTCGTCCACTCACACTCACTCTACGTCTCTGCTTCGCCTCTCAGACTTCCTTGCCGCCACTGCCTCGTCTCCGCTGTCCCTCGACATCGCCTCTCACCACTCGGTTTGTGGTCTCGCCTCTTCCTCTGAGCCTCCGCGTATTGCCGACTCGCCGTGCCTCTCTCTGTCGCTGTCAGTCCGTCACGGTCCCACTGCGTTACCCCTTCCTTTTCTAAAATGTGGGATGATTTAATTTACAGAGTACAAATCGGACCGCCCGATTTTTAAGAGATACCAAACTCAGACCGTCCGATTTTTGAACTCGGACTGTCCGATTTGTGTTTAAAAAATTAAAAAAGTTTGGAGTACACAAATCAGACGGTCCAATTTGTGTACTCCAAAATTTTTAAATTTTTTAACACAAATCGGTGGGTCCGATTTGTGTACCCCAAATTTTTAAAATATTTTAAACACAAATCAAACCGATTTGTATGCCTTCCATAATTTAAAAAAATACAAAAAATTATCACGATAAAATATAACACTCATCTTACTTCCATATCCAAAGTTTTTAAGTGTCTTTTCAAGCTTACATGTTTAAAGGTTAAAAATTACGCTAAATCATTAACCCCCGCTGCCGCTGCCTCCCTCTTTTCCCCTTCCTTCCCCTTTTCTCTCTTCCAACTCCAGCAGAGGCACCACCGCCGGCATTGTTTCTCTGTTCTCCACATCCCCTACGCCGTTCACCTCTTGCTTCGCCGCTCCGTCTCTCCCCCTGTGGCTGCTGCAAGCGTCTCTTCCCTCTTGCCCGTGTCGCTGCCACCAATGTCTTTTTGCCACTGTTGGACAAACCTTTGAACCCATCACATGACTGGTTCAGTTCTCGCAACCATACCCTCTCATCCACTCACACTCACTCTGCGTCTCTGCTTCGCCTCTCAGACCTCCTCATCGCCACTGCCTCGTCTCCACTATGCCTCGACATCACCTCTCACCACTCGGTTTGTGGCCTCGCCTCTTTCTCTGAGCCTCCGCGTCTTGCCGACTCGCCGTGTCTCTCTCTGTCGCTGTCAGTCCGTCACGATCCCACTGTATTGCCCCTCCCTTTTCTAAAATGTGGGATGATTTAATTTATAGAGTAGAAATCAGACCGCGTGATTTTTAAGAGATACCGAACTCGGACCGTCCGATTTTTGTACTTGGACTGTCCGATTTGTGTTTAAAAATTATAAAAGTTTGGAGTACACAAATCAGACGGTCCAATTTGTGTACTCCAAAATTTTTAAATTTTTAAACACAAATCGGTGGGTCCGATTTTTGTACCCCAAATTTTTAAATTATTTTAAACACAAATCAAACTGATTTGTATGCCTTCCATAATTTAAAAACAAATACAAAAAATTATCACGATAAAATATAACACTCATCCTACTTCCATATCCAATTTTTTTAAATGTCTTTTCAAGCATACATGTTTAAAGGTTAAAAATCGCCCTAAATCATTAACCCCCGCTGCCGCCGCCTCCCTCTTCTCCCCTTCCTTCCCCTTTTCTCTCTTCCAACTCCAGCAGAGGCACCACCACCGACATTGTTTCTCTGTTCTCCACATCTACTATGCTATTCATCTCTTGCGTTGCCACTCCCGTCTTTCCCCTTTGGCTGCTGCAAGAGTCTCTCCCGCTTACCTGGGTTGGCTCAGGATTCGGTGGTTCCAGAACCTTTGGATCACTTAATGGTCCCATTAAAAAACATGTTTTTAGAGTTTTTTTAACAATTGCTACATAGTCTTTGAACTAATTTTAATTACAAATTAATCCCATATATTTTATTTAATTATAAAAATTGTTTTTTATTTGATAAATTATTATTTTATCAATTATCTAGTATATTTATTAATAATTAAATACAAAAACAACAACCAATTATATTCTCTATTGATCCTAATAAAGCTTTTGGCCATTCCAGTCGATTAAAATATTAAATTTGATCTCGTGACGTTCGTCCATGGCTTCCAAATCGTGTTTCCTTGAAATTCAATCGATTGGTTTATCAAAACAATCGATTGAATTGTAATTCAATCGATTGAATTACAGTGTATCACAAAACAATTGATTGAAAGTTGTAAGGTAGAATGGTTTTCACTTAAACCAATTGATTGTTTATACTTTCCAATCGAATGAATGCCCAAAAACAATCGATTGTTTTTGTTACTCAGCGTCTTTTTGCCACTGTTGAACAAACCTTTGAACCTGTCACTTGACCGGTTCAGTTCTCGCAACCTTACTCTCTCATACACTCACACTCACTCTGCGTCTCTGCTTCGCCTCTCAGACCTCCTCACCGCCACTGCCTCGTCTCCACTGTCCCTCGACATCGCCTCTCACCACTCAGTTTGTGGCCTCGCCTCTTCCTCTGAGCCTCCGCGTCTTGCCGACTCGCCGTGCCTCTCTCTGTCACCGTCAGTTTGTCACGGTCCCACTGCGTTGCCCCTCCCTTTTCTAAAATGTGGGATGATTTAATTTACAGAGTACAAATCGGACCGCCCGATTTTTAAGAGTTACCGAACTCGGACCGTCCGATTTTTGTACTCAGACTATCCGATTTGTGTTTAAAAAATTAAAAAAGTTTGGAGTACACAAATCGGATGGTCCTATTTGTGTACTCCAAAATTTTTAAATTTTTTATACACAAATCAGTGGGTCCGATGTGTAACCCAAATTTTTAAAATATTTTAAATAAAAATCAAACTGATTTGTATGCTTTCCATAATTTAAAAAAATACAAAAAATTATCACAATAAAATATAACACTCATCCTACTTCAATATCCAAATTTTTTAAGTGTCTTTTCAAGCTTATATGTTTAAAGGTTAAAAATTACCCTAAATCATTAATCCCCGCGGCCGACGCCTCCCTCTTCTCCCCTTCCTTCCCCTTTTCTCTCTTCCAGCTCTAGCAGAGGCACCACCGCCAGTATTGTTTCTCTATTCTCCACATCTCCTACGCCGTTCACCTCTTGCGTCGCTGCTCCCGTCTCTCCCCCTTTGGTTGCTGCAAGCGTCTCTTCCCGCTTGCCCGTATCGCCGCCGCCAACGTCTTTTTGCCACTGTTGGAAAAACCTTTGAACCCGTCACTTGACAGGTTCAGTTCTAGCAACCTTACTCTCTCATCCACTCACACTCACTCTACGTCTCTGCTTCACCTCTCAGACCTCCTCGCCGCCACTGCCTCGTCTCCATTGTCCCTCGACATCGCCTCTCACCACTCGGTTTGTGGCCTCGCCTCTTCCTCTGAGCCTCCGCATCTTGCCGACTCGCCGTGCCACTCTCTGTCGCTGTCAGTCTGTCACGGTCCCACTGCATTACCCCTCCCATTCCGTGGCCAATTTACGGTCCATCTGCAGCCGGCAGGTAAGCCGTTGCCATTACCTCTGCTCTTTTTTCTTTTTCTTGATGATACAATATGATTTTAGGTTTAGGTTGGGTCTTTTTGATACAAGTTTAGCTGTGATTTTGGTTTAGGTTAGGTATTTTTTTAAGGGTCAAGTATATTTTTGTCTTGAAGTATGTCAAAAGGTTGAAAAATATCAGCTTTTATTTTATTTCAATTTTCTCCTAAAAGTTTTTGATTTGCATGAAATGTACCAGGAAGCTAATCTCTTAAGAAATTTAGGATTAATTCAGCAATAATTTCTTAAGTAACCTTTTCACACAAGCAACTGGCCCCTAATTGTCAAACATTATTGCTAAATTGGTCATAAATTTCTTGAAAATTTAGCTGTTGGGGTAATTTAATGCAAATTGAAAACTTTTAGACAAAATTAAAACAAAATAAAATTTAGTTTTATTTTTGAAAGTTTTGACTAACTTTAGGACAAAAAGTATACTTAACCTTTTTATGAACTGTTGGCAGCTAGGTTTAGTTTGATTGTTATTTTTTAGCATATGCATTATGTTGTATTAGACTAGTTAAGGGTAGATTGTGTACTTTTTGACATGAATTTGTCTATTTCTCAAGTATGACAATTTGTCTTCTGAAACTTTGTTTATTACTATTTAAACTATGTTTGAATTACGGATAAAGACAATGTTTATTTCGATTTAAGTCTTGACGACAATGAAGATTATGCTTGTAATATGGTTGAAGAATATTTAAGTCCCTTTTTTTAAATTTTTCTTTGAAAATCCATAGATATCCACTCTGATCCGGGATTGGGTGAGGAATTGGTACCCGTCACTTGTCATTAGGGATGGCAGCAGTACCCGTACCCGCGGGTACCCGACCCGCCCTTACCCGGTCGGGGCGGGGTTTCCTCTGTTCCTCAGCTCTTCTCCAAGACCATAGTGAGTCCTCTCATCACTCTAAGTTTCTCTTCACTTCACATCTTCACCCTCAAAAAGAACAAAGCTCTTCCTGTTTCCCCCCAAAAAACCTAGCCTCCTCCACCGCTGCCACCGACCGTCACGCCCAAAAACTTCGTTTGTTCGTCGTGCTCCAGCCCCTCTCCTCGTTCCCCTGTTCCCCATCCGTTCTTCTTGCTACTTAGTCGCGCTTTGCCCGCCTTCTCTCGTCGTGCTCGTCGCCGTCGTCTGTCATGCTCATCCCTCGAAGGTAATGGCTTCTTGTCTGTCATGCTCGTGAAGCTTCTTCGTTTTTTTCATTATTTTCAGAAATCATATTGAAATACTGAATGATTAGCTTTAGATCTACACACTGCTGTAGTTCTTCATTTTTTTATTTTTTGTTCAGAAATCATTTAAACAATCCTCAATGCTCACTACTCACTGGTCAGTGGTCACTCCTCATTCCTCAATGTTCAGAAATCATGTTTTGTTCTTCGTTTTTTAATTTTTAATGCCTACTCTGAGTTTGTTTTGTTCAGAAGTCATTTTTTTGTGCTCAATGCTCATGCTCTTAAGTGTTGCTCTATTTTTGTTCTGATTGATTTTTTACTCTGATTGCATGTCAATTGAACTCTACGCTATGAGAACCGTGTGTTTGTTTATTAAAACTTAAAAAGGAGAATGGGACTTGTAATTGAAACAGCTTGTTTGGGTTGAATCACAAACTGTTTTGTTTCCTTTGTTAACAAAATATGCACTTAGTTGGAAAAAAGCTTGAAAAATTGAAGTTGTTTTGGCTTCTTTGTTGATTGGTTATAGGCAGAAGTTATTTTGGCTTCTTTATCATTCTTATGCATTCTGGATATTGATTTTATTTTGATTTTACAATTGTCATGGTGTTCTAATTGTGGAGAGAATCACAAACTACATACTGTTCTGTTTCCTTGGTTAACAAAATATGCACTTAGTTTGATGTTGATGATAAGGGTACTGTGTGGGGACTGGGAAGTTATGCAAAATGGGGGATGGGGCGGGGACCATGTTGGTTTTACTCTTTTCCTTATTCTCTTTGTGTTTGTCTCACCATGAACCTTTGTTTTCCTCACAAGTCATAACTGCCAGAGTCTCCATGGCAGAAAGGAGCAAGGAGCTTCTTCACTTGGAGCACAAGGCCACACCCCTCTCATCCTTAGGTCTATTTTTTTCTCCCTTTTCTTTTTTCTTTTTTATTTATTTTATATATATTTTGCTTTAGATATCTTATTGTTGAAGTTTGACTTTTTTTATTTTTTCACTTTTATGCAGAATCCACACTTCTTTTTTTGTAACGGCAAAAGAGAACAATGCACTCAAGCTAAGATACTTCCCTCTAATGGCACTCCTCTAACTTCTCTTATTCCCAAAAGTCAATGTACTGTTTCAAATTCATCTCAAGTTCTTATATTTTTAAATTTTATTTATTTATTTATGGTAAAAGTAGGACCTATGCTAATATTTAAGTTCATTTTTGTTTAATAACACTTGGCTGTTATTATTCTTGTCGTATTTATTTATTTAAATATTTAATTATTCATGTTGGGTTTTGAATAGTAGTATTATTATTATTGAAGGTAGAAATAATTAAAGATCTCAATGAAATATTTGATTATTGGTAGTTTTAATTGTTTAATAATTTGATAATAGTTATCTCTCATTGTTAGTAAATCATATAATTGAGTAAAAGTGAATGATTGGTAGATCTATGCGGCCTTTTCATTAGTAGTTGAGATTAGTCCATATTCTACCTGAAGAAATTTTCTTTTAAAACATTGTGCAGTATGGAATCAGATGATATTGTTCTAAAATTGTGAAGGCTTTATCTTTTCTAGATTTTGAATTTGATTATATTATTCCTGGTTATTCAGCTAGAAATATTAGGGTAACTGGACAAATGAGAGAAACATTATTACTAATTGTGTCAATTACTCAGAAATTTATTACTTTGCTCTATCATCATGTTTATTTGACAGCTGTGAACTAACAAGCTCTTATCCTCGCATTCTCTCTGTTTTGACTATCGCCCTCTCCTTTTCCTTTCATCACTTCCCCACAAGCTTGAGCATATAGATAATATTTATCAAGCTTAGAACATAAATAACCTATAGAAGATATTATTTGATATTATGAGATATTTAAGGATAAACTACTTCTCTAAGACTCACCCTTAAGCTAAAGTTACTAAGCTCTAAGCTTTTTACAATAATACTTGTGGAAATATAATATGAAGACTAAAGAAAGGCCATCTGTATCTGCTGGAAACAAGTCAGGGCCAGCAAGAACTGCTGAAGATGTGCAGGGGCCTGTTGCGACTTCTGGAGTAGTGCAAGGGGTAGCTGGGACTGTTGGTGACTTGCCGGGACTATCTAGAACTATTTGGGCCAGTAAGGAGGTAAGGAACCTAGGAAAGCGACTTGGTTGAGCAGTCATCATCTTTCAAAGAGGCCATAAATAGCATATAACTGGCAAAGACTATGAATGACAAATATTACCGTTGGTATGGTTTACAATGGGAGGTAGAAAGGAAAACACAACCCAATATTCATCACTTTGGCTGCTGGTGCATGAAATTGTGATCACTACAACTTCGCACAACTAACCAGCAAGTGTACTGGGTCGTCCAAGTAATAAACCTTACGCGAGTAAGGGTTGATCCCACAGAGATTGTTGGTATGAAGCAAGCTATGGTCACCTTGTAAATCTTAGTCAGGCAAACTCAAATGATTATGAATGATGAATAAAACATAAAGGTAAAGATAGAGATACTTATGTAGTTCATTGGTGGGAATTTCAGATAAGCGTATGAAGATTCTTGTCCCTTCCGTCTCTCTGCTTTCCTACTGTCTTCATCCAATCCTTCTTACTCCTTTCCATGGCAAGCTTATGCAAGGGTTTCACCGTTGTCAGTGGCTACCTCCCATCCTCTCAGTGGAAATGTTCAACG
>NC_029773.3:32124461-32127780 GCF_000817695.3 Arachis duranensis | reverse complement strand
GGTTTACAGAGATGAGTAAATGACATAAAAATCCACTTCCGGGCCCACTTGGTGTGTGCTTGGGCTGAGCAATGAAGCATTTTCGTGTAGAGACTCTCCTTGGAGTTAAACTCCAGCTTTGGTGCCAGTTTGGGCGTTTAACTCCCATCCCTGTGCCAGTTCCGGCGTTTAACGCTGAGAATTCTGAGGGTGACTTTGAACGCCGGTTTGGGCCATCAAATCTTGGGAAAAGTATGGACTATCATATATTGCTGGAAAGCCCAGGATGTCGACTTTCCAACGCCGTTAAGAGCGCGCCAATTGGGCTTCTGTAGCTCCAGAAAATCCACTTCGAGTGCAGGGAGGTCAGAATCCAACAGCATCTGCAGTCGTTTTTAGTCTCTGAATCAGATTTTTGCTCAGGTCCCTCAATTTCAGCCAGAAAATACCTGAAATCACAGAAAAACACACAAACTCATAGTAAAGTCTAGAAAAGTGAATTTTAACTAAAAACTAATAAAAATATACTAAAAAGTAACTTGATCATACTAAAAACATACTAAAAACAATGCCAAAAAGCGTACAAATTATCCGCTCATCAGCTGCGTTTGGTTTTGAGAATAGAACAAGATAAGACAAAACATTGAGAACAAGACACAATGGGCAGAGACACAAAGATTAATGTTCTTGTATTTTGTTTGGTGATAAACTAGAATAAAATATAAAAGTCAAATTTACTCTTATTTTTTCCATACAAAAATTTAGGAAGAAAAATATGACGAAAAACATAATTTTGAAAATTTGGTAGAAATATTGAAAGAAAAAATGAAAAATAAATTGTCTCTTGTTAGTGTTTCTGTATCCTTGACAGAAAGGACGCAAAATACACTAATTTAGTGACCCTACACGCATTGTCTCTGTCTATGTTTTATCTATCAAACATAATTTGTATCTCTGTATCTTCAATGTTCCGTGCCTATAAACAAACGCAACCATTGTGCTAAGAGGATTAGATTACACAGAAAACAAAACCATTGTTCCAAGTGGATTAGATACCAAAAGTAAGAATAGGGAGATGATGGAGGAGGTTACACAAACAACAAAGGGGTCAGACTTGCACTATTAGAAGCAGGAGATCAATACTCAAATAGTCATGGCACCCATTTGGGATAAATCAAGTTTGATACTGTAGTTTGTAATGGACTAGCGGCTTGATCAAGGAGATAAACACATATGCAAAGATAGCACAAAGAGGTGAGCATTGAGGTGTCAGTAGCTGTAGGAGTTGGCAGCATAATACAGTGGTTGATGTGCCCTCAGGCACTAGTGGAAGTGAAGTCGGTGACTTTTTTGTCAGAGATATATTGAATGTGGCAACACATGGCTTGTCAAAGAGCAACACTGTTGACAAGGTTGGAGAGGTTGGGCATTGCTGGATTCCAAGGGTGTGGTCTTTGGTCAGATTTGACAATGGTGGACGGCAGCAACGCCGCAACAGTTTTCAAGGAGGATACCATGTCTTTGATGTTATATTAAGATTCATGGTTACTCAGCTGGAAATATTAGAGTAATTAGAATAAGAGAGAGATTATTACTAATTGTGTGAATTGTTATATATCGTTACAAGGGAAAAGGCCAACATATATAGAGAGAGGAAAGTGATAAATCTAGAGTACCTTCTTAACTACTCTCCATAAATGCACCGTCCAAATTACTAACCACTATCTAACAATGATATCTCTCTTCATATTTCAACACATTAATCTTGTTTGCTTCTAGTGTCTCAGCCTATTTTATTATTCATTCAAATTGCTTAATTGGACTCAACATGATATGATATGCTTTTATAAGTTTTACAATCATACTGATGCATATGGCATTCACAACCACCAATTACATTGCTTGCTAGTGAGATGAATCATGATACTTTATAATTGTGAATAAGTTAATGAGCATTGCAGTTGGACTTGGATCTCAATATGGATATAGTTATTCTCTGCTAGTGCCAGAGTTGTTGCCCATAAGTGTGTCTGCTACGTGCTTCAAAAGTTTGTGTCATGAATAGTTTAAGTATTATTTAGTAGTTATTAGTTTATATTTTTTCAATATTAGAGTGTTTAATATAATTTCATGTACTTTAATTTTATTTATTTAGTTAGTAGATTGTGTTTTATGTTAGTGGGCATAGGGTTTTCTTTATTTTAACCTAATATGAGGTTGTAAATATTTCCTAAACTATTGTAGTCGTCATTGAGAAATTAGAGGTGTGAAAAACCACTTTTTTGGTTTTGAAACCATGACATGGACAAGTGAGGTCGAGTGAGTCACTCTCTTGTTGCATCGGAAAATTGGATAGAAGATTGAGTGATTTCCTTCGATTCAATTCTCAAATCATAGTATTGACAAGTTAAGTTGAGAGAATCTTTTTGTTGTTGCATCAAAAAATTGGATAAAAAGTAGCGTAATTCCCTTTGTATTCAATTTCAACCTATTCTGTTGTTTTCTATTTTAATTTCAATTTATCTTTTTATTCAATTTCAGTGTTTATCTTTTTGTTTATCCTTAGTTTCGTATCAGTGTCTGACTTCGATGTGATCTTATTCTTAATTTATTTTGATTTGTGTTCTTAGTTGGCGCTTTCAAGTGCAATGCCAAAAGGATTGTCTGCATATTCCAAGCTATTGTTATAACTTAGACGTGAACTAGTTTAGGCTGGAAAATCTAAATTTGTGATCTTATATTTGTAGTGATGGCTAAATATTTGATGGCAAAATCTGTTTCATTGGTATTTGGGATTTTCTTGATTAGATTTTCTCTGCTTGTTCACATGTTTTGTTGTTTTACTGTTCTACATTTTTAGTATGGGGTTATTCCCTTGTTCTTAATTAAGTAGTTGTTGATGTTATCAGTAGAAGATAACTGAATGCTTTTATTGTTGATATATGGTGCGCGAAATTGTGAACATTACTTTTTCACAACTCTCATAATCCCCGGTAATGGCTCCAAAAACTTGGTAGCTCAATACCATGGCATTACACAACTTCGCACAACTAACCAGCAAGTGCACTGGGTCGTCCAAGTAATAAACCTTACGTGAGTAAGGGTCGATCCCACGGAGATTGTTAGTATTGAAGCAAGCTATGGTCATTTTGTAAATCTTAGTCAGGCAAACTCAAATGGATATAGTGATGAACGAAAATAACACAAAGGTAAAGATAGAGATACTTATGTAATTCATTGGTAGGAACTTCAGATAAGCGTATGAAGACGCCTTCCCTTCCGTCTCTCTGCTTTCCTACTGCCTTCATCCAATTCTTCTTACTCCTTTCCATGGCAAGCT
>NC_029773.3:32116504-32117505 GCF_000817695.3 Arachis duranensis | reverse complement strand
TTTACTTGTGATGTGACGACCTGGGAGTCACTAAGGATTGTGATTCTCTGGACTCCGACCTCTTCGGCTAGCTTTAGGCCTGCTAGTAGGGCCTCGTATTCGGCTTGGTTGTTCGAAGCCTGGAACTCGAATTTTAGGGATAGTTCTATCCGCGTTCCTTGGTCGCTTTCAAGTATAACCCCGGCTCCGCTTCCTGTTTTGTTTGAGGACCCGTCGACATACAGGTTCCATGAGAGTGGGGTTCCAGGGGTCTCCGTGTATTCTGCGATAAAGTCAGCTAGATACTGGGATTTTATGGCAGTCCGAGCTTCATAGTGGAGGTCGAACTCGGACAGTTCTACCGCCCATTGTAGTATTCGTCCTGCCAGGTCTGTTTTTTGCAGGATGTGTCTCATGGGTTGGTTTGTTCGGACTTTGATGGTGTGGGCTTGAAAGTAGGGACGGAGCCTCCGAGCTGTGAACACTAGGGTGTAGGCGAATTTTTCTATCTTCTGATAGTTTAACTCGGCCCCTTGTAGTGCTTTGCTTACAAAGTATATAGGGTGTTGTCCTTGGTCGTTTTCTCGTATTAACGCTGAAGCGACTGCTCGATGTCCAACCGAGAGGTATAGTACGAGCTCTTCCCCTTTTAGAGGTCGGGTTAGGATTGGTGGCTGCCCGAGGAATTCCTTGAATTCTTGAAAGGCGGTGGTTGTCCGAGGAACTCCTTGAATTCTTGGAAGGCTTTTTCGCACTCCGGGGTCCATGAGAAGGGTTTCCCTTTTTTTAGGAGCGAGTAGAGAGGTAGTGATTTTATTGCCGATCCTGCCAAGAATCTTGATAGGGCGGCTAGCCTTCCATTCAGTTGTTGTACTTTTTTGACACACGTCGGGCTCTTCATATTGAGTATTGCTTGGCATTTGTCTGGGTTTGCTTCAATACCCCTTTGAGTCAGCATGAAGCCTAAGAACTTTCCGGCTTCTGCGGCGAAGGTGCATTTTGTCGGGTTAAGTCTCATGTTG
>NC_029773.3:32116084-32116404 GCF_000817695.3 Arachis duranensis | reverse complement strand
GGGTTCTTAAGCACACTCTTGTTGCCTTGGATCACAACTTTATTTCTTTCTTCTTCTTTTTTTTTTCTTTTTTTTTTCGAATTTTTTTTTCGAAATCTCTTTTTTTTTCTTTGTATCCACTGCTTTTTCTTGCTTCAAGAATCAATCTAATTATTTTTAGATCCTCAACAACAGTTCTCTTTTTTTCTCATTCTTGCAAGAGCCAACACTTTTTAACATTCTCAAAACAACAATTTCAAGAGACATATGCACTGTTCAAGCATTCATTCAGAAAGCAAAAAGTATTGTCACCACATCAAACTAATTCAACTAGTTTCAAT
>NC_029773.3:32092018-32107472 GCF_000817695.3 Arachis duranensis | reverse complement strand
AAAGTATGGACTATCATATATTGCTGGAAAGCCCAGGATGTCTACTTTCCAACGCCGTTGAGAGCGCGCCAATTGGGCTTCTGTAGCTCCAGAAAATCCACTTCGAGTGCAGGGAGGTCAGAATCCAACAGCATCTGCAGTCCTTTTTGGTCTCTAAATCAGATTTTTGCTCAGGTCCCTCAATTTCAGCCAGAAAATACCTGAAATCACAGAAAAACACACAAACTCATAGTATCCAGAAAAGAGAATTTTAACTAAAAACTAATAAAAATATACTAAAAACTAACTATATCATACCAAAAACATACTAAAAACAATGCCAAAAAGTATACAAATTATCCGCTCATCAATATACATGATAATGATTTTCTTTTTCAAAATATTTCACTGTAGACTTTGGTGTTCAAATGAAACTACCTAGTTAATACTTAGTACAAGTGAATATTATAGTTGTAATAATTGAACTAGTACTTTGAGTAGAGCATAGCCCTAAGATGGAATCACAAAATTGAGCTGCAATATTTTTAACCTAACATGACCTTTTTTTTAATTTTGTATTGATGCAGTTTTAGGGAAGGTTAAAGATTTCTTAGGAGTGATGTCAGAAGCAAATAAGCGGCTGGAACTTGATGCAAAGGTTCAAATTAGAGTTCTGATTGAAGCCATATTTTTATTGTTTCACAACCATTTTCTCCCTTTGCTCTCCTATTTATTTTCTTGTTGCTTTGTTTTGAAAATTTGTAGGATCATCCTGAGAGTAACAATATTGAAGAGCTCACTGGAAATGAATCCAAAGTTATTGAAATGGTAATTCATTGTTCAATCTGTGTCATATCTTCTATGTATGATTTGTGCTACTGACCTGCAAATAGTTGATTATTGCATTGGTTTTTTTGCTCAATCTTTTTCTTTTTAAGGATTTGATGCTAGGTGTTGCGGATCTTAATACGCCTGAGGCTGTGGCTACTGCTGAATTAGCAATTTCCAGTTGTCAGGTTGCGATTTCATTGGCCGCTGATGGCAAAGACACAGAGACAGATTCAGATGAAAGTAGTGCTGAAGATGATAACGAGGATGATGGAATCAGAAGTGGTAATGCTGGAAATGATGGTAGAAAGCCTTCATCTCTTGATGATGAAAAACGAAAGGGAAATCATAATTCCAAAAAATGAGCAAGGATAGTTGAGCTCTCCTGAACTCGATGGTGTGTTGTAACTGGTAAGGGGTTATGAGAACTAGATGTATGAGTTGGCGTATATTGTTGTATGTACTTACTAAGATGATATCAGCAAGAATCAAAATGCATCTTTTACATCTAGGGTAGGAATATATTATTGTTTGATTTTGGCTTACGTTTGAGATCAAACAATAGCAGCCTCCATATCTAAGTTAATTTAGTGGTAACTCCTCAATGAGCTATGCATGTATTTATGCCCTTAATGGCAGATATGCTCTTGCTAAATTTCAGTGTTTTTAACTTTTAGAGCCATTTTCCATGAAATATGTTAATTTATGCAACCTGTTAATTTTCAAAACAGTCGTGTTTCTACTACAAGTTATAGCAAGTGATGAGTTTAATTTTGATGCATTGACAGTGTAAACGTTTTACGCAGTTGTTCATTTTTTGTTTTTTTGAATGATCATTTACAACGTTAATGTGAAAAGTATTATTTTTACTGATATCGGGTTATATAATTGGATGTAAGTATAAAATTGTTTTACACTGATATCAAAATTAAATTCAGCAATTGATAACAAAATGAATAGTGTAGTAGTTTCAAATAGGTATGAAGTTGCAAACTTAGATAGTCACCAATAAATTTCATGAATGGGGTGATTTCCCTTATGTATTTTTTAGCTTTGTCTGATAAAGTAGTATATTAACCCAAATATAGCACCTATATACTATATAGCGTAGTTGACATGACATTTTCTAAAATTAAAGGAAAATGTATTTCAATTTTTAAACGTAGTATTTTGAAACTAGCGAGGATATGGATCAGTAATTGAGGCTTCATTGACTGATTCTTGTGCTGGTCCTTTTGTCGATGTGTTTGATCCTGTATTCAGCAAAAATGCAGGTTCTGAAGGTACTACGAGTGTGACTGAATGATTATTAAGCATGAGTAAAACTGTAGCCATGTTGGTCTATCAGCTTCATTTGCTTGAACACATAGTAAAGCAATGTGAATGAATCTCATTATTTCATTTTGTGAACTATTTCTTAATGTGGTATCTACAATGTTTGAAATTGTCCCATCCTTCCAATTCCTCTATGCCTGCAAGAATTTTCTCATATTAGTATCCTTTTATTAATTTGTGCTAACAATTAATCTTCCGAGCCCTTGCTATTAGGTCTGTGTGGTAACTCTTAAGGTACAAATATTTAAGAAAGGCATAATGAGAAAACAGTTATGACTTACAAAGTTCATGAGAGTCTCTGGATTCTCACTCTGATAATTGCCACTACTTTTCTTGCCACTTACAATCTCAAGAACTAATACACCAAAACTATACACATCCGACTTGATTGAAAATAGTCCATAAAATTGATATTCAGGTGCCATATATCCACTACATAACAAGATAGGTAACATAGTGTCAATTAGTAAGCTTAATGATATTAATATAAAGGAAAACTAAGTAGATTTTAATATATACTTACCAAGTTCCAACAATTCTATTTGTATTAGAGTGAGTTTGACTTGTAGCATATAGTTTGCAGTACCAAAATCTGATATCTTAGAATTCATCTTTTCATCTAAAAGAATATTTGCTGCTTGAGATCACGATGAATAATACGCAATCGAGAATCCTCATGAAGGTAGACAAGGCCTCGAGCAATACCTCCAATGATTCTGTGGCAGCTTTCCCAATCCAAATTTGCTCTCTTGCTGGGATCTACACATGTATATATTCAAAGCACATGAAATTTAAAATGATCTCATTAAACTTAATTTGAAACCAAAATGAACAAAATAGAGGTATTTAAACCTACCAAATATAAAGTAATCAAGACTTTTATTGGATACAAATTCATAGACGAGTAACCTTTCTCTTCCTTCCAAACAAAAACCAAGTAGGCTAACTATATTTCGATGTTCAAGCTTAGCCAGTAACAACACTTCATTCTTAAATTCTAGGTCTTCTTGACCAGAACTCCTTTAGAAAATCATCTCTTCAAAATAAGATGCAGGCACACTCAAAAGTGATAATCATATTATTTGACAATATAATAGCAAGTTTTAAGAATACAAAACATAAACAACTTATCATTAAGAAATTATGTGGTGGTGGCTATTATTATTGTAGTTATGACACTTCCTCTTTGTCACTAGTACAAACCCCTAAAATTTATAAACCGAAGTATTCAAACCTCGGGTCGTTCTCCCTAGGAATTACAATAAAGTGTCTTGTTATTGGTTATGAGTTATTTTGGGGTTTTTTTGAGATTTTAGACAAGAAATAGAAATGGCAAAGAAAATAAACTAACAACTAACAAAGCTCTTGGCAAGATATGAGAACTAGAAGTCCTATCCTAATTATCCTCCTCAATTGCGATGACAAATTGTCCATTACTCCCACTTAGTTAACCTCTAACCATGGAGGAAAGTCAAGTGGATGAATCAATTTGATTCCTCAAGTCCTAATCAACTCCTAAAGGAAAGACTAGCTTTAGAGGCATTCAATTCAATTAGCAACTTCTAATTGTCAATCAACAAGGGAATTAGATAACTCAAGAGTCACTAATTGCTCTACTTAGGCCAAGAGGGACAAAACCTACACTAAAATCCAACCAAGCATTCCATCAAACACTTGGAAGACACAAAAGAAAAGCATAGTAAATTGAGAACAAGAATAGAATCTAACAACAATTATTGCAAAGAATTAACAACAACATTCAAGGAAATCACAATTATCATGAATTACCTCAAATTGCATTATTGAAAGAAAACAAAGGAACAACAATCTATCAAAACAAAGTGAAGAACTACAATTATTAAAGTACATAACTAGAAAGAGGAAGAAGAGAAGATTAAGACTTGATAAAGGAAAAGTGAATCAAAGCATGAATTAAACCTAGATCTAAGAAGAGAGATTAACCTAAACCTAATCCTAATTCTAGAGACAAGTGAGAGCTTTTCTCTCTAAAACTAACTAATTCTAATCCTCATGATGCTAAAAATGATTCCAAGATTTCTTCCCCCTTCAATCCTTGATCCTTTTATTCCCTTCTTTCAGCAATTGGCGCCAAAATGGGTTCAGAAACCCTTCCAAATCGCCAGGCACGTGTTGCTTTAATGAAGTCATGTGCCGACTGCGACGCGTGCGCGCACGGTACGCGTGCGCACCCTTGGCCGATTCCGCAACGTGCGCGCGAGCGCCTTGTGCGCGTGCGCGTGCTTGGCTGATTTCACTTCTTTGACTTTTCATGCTTCTCTCCACTTGTATGCTTCCTTCCTTGCTCCCTTTGATCCATGCCTAGCCTATTTCAATCCTGGAATTACTAGCAAACACGTCAAGGCATCTTATGGAATCAAAGAGGAATTAGAATTCATCAAAATAAGGCTTAAAAAGCATGTTTTTACACTTAAGCACAAACACGGGAGAGATTACAAAACCATGCTATTTCATTGAATAAATGTGGGTAAAAGGTGATAAAATCCCCTAAAATCAATACAAGATAAACCCTACAAATGGGGTTTATCAACCTCCCCGCACTTAAACCAAGCATGTCCTCATGCTTAAGCCAAGAGAAAGCAAAGGGCATCAACATTTATTCAATGTAAATAAACTGTATGCAACCTAAACTATATGAATGCAACTAGATGTAAAATGATTCTACCTACTTGGTTAAAAATAAATCAATCCTCCAAGAGCATGTATAAATGGGTAGGGCTAAGGTCATATGACGATTCATGAATCCTACCAATTTTAGTATAAAAATTGAAGTTCAAGTAAACTTGCAAGAAGGGCACTAATGAAAGCCAGGAATCAAGGAGTCGAGCATCAAACCCTCACCGAAAGTGTTTGCACTCTAGTCGCTCAAGTGTGTAGGGTCAATTCTCTCAATTCTCCTCTAATCATGCTTTTCAAAATTTGTTTTTCATCTAACAATCAACAATTATTTCATGCATGCATACAATTATCATGAGGTCTTATTCTTTGGTTGTAATGGGGCTAGGGTCAAGGTAGGATTGTATATGGTTAAGTGGACTAAATATTTGAATCTTTGATTAACCTAGACTTTCCCACCTAACCTATATAATGACCTAATACAATTAAAAGCTAACCTAACTAGCCATAATTCTCACTTTTTCACATACTCATGCATTTTCTTTTTCATTTCACAATACTTATGCATTGACTCTTATTGGACTTCACTTTGGGGCATTTTGTCCCCTTTGTATTTCTTTCTTTTTTTTCTTTTTCTTTCTTTTTCTATATTTTTTTCTTTTTCATATTGTTTTTTTTCTTTTTCTCATTTTTTTATATACAAGAGCATCAATGCATAAGGTTTTACATTTGATCAATACATGAGTATGTACCCAATTCCCAATATTTACACTAATATACAAAACTACCCTTTTATTCACCCAATGTCCCAAGGTTCCCACACTTGAATGATACTCACACACACTATCCTAAGCTAATCAAATATCCAAAGAAGGACTTTTATTGTTTTCTGCTTTAAGGCTTGTAATGTGCTAAATTAAGAACAAAGCGGGTTAAGCGTAGGTTCAAATTGGCTAACAATGGATGATAAAAGGTAAGGCTTTTTGGGTAAGTAAGCTAAATGAAATGATGGCCTCAATCATATAAATGCATGAATACACAAAATAATGGACATAAAGAATCAAACAAATCAAAGATTACAATCATAGGAAGAGAATAATGCACACATGAAGGAAAAATAAGTGGTTATAAGATGTAACCACACCATTAGGCTCGAATCTCACAAGCTTGTGTTCTTAGCTCAAAAACCATGTTCCAAAATAAATTCTTTCAAGCAAGTTTAACAAAAATTGTTCAAATTGGTAGGTTGTCCTAAAACGGTTTCTTGGGAAAGAAATCATCACTCTAACCAAGTAGTCCTAATAAGAAGAAGGTAGTAAAATATGTACAAATTCTAACTAACATGCAACCTATTATCATGCAAATGCAACAACTAACTAACATTGGTGTTGAAAAGGAAATTGTTACCCATGGAGATCGGTCGACGACCTCCCCAAACTTGAAGATTGCACCGTCCTCGGTGCACGCAAAGGAGAGCAAGGTGGACGGGTTGCTACAATTGATGAGCTCCTTCAAAAGGTTGTGCGGATGACTTGTTTGTTGCCCCATTTAGAAACTTTCCTTTCCTTCCGTATTGGTGGCCAACCCAAAAGGAAAGAAAGAAAGAATAATTAAGCCTATAACAAAGATATCAAGGCAATTAGAACATAGGCGGGGGCTAATGCCAAATAAAAGTATGATTCCTTACTACATGTTAGCTAAGCATGTGAGTGACAAAACAATGTAAGCTACGGCATATCATTAAGCTCGATGCAAGAGTAAAGTTAAAACATGAAGAGTGTATTGAGCATCAAGTTCAAATGAGAAGAAGTGGGTCATGAAAGACAATATGAGGTCATATCAATGTACAAAGACACAAGAGTCATACAAGATGAAGCATTGATTTAAAAGTTTCATCACCCAACAATATCAAACAAGTCAAGAAGCACCAAAGTAATGTAAGAAAGTCTCAACAATTGAGTAGGAAAGTTCAACACCATTATTAAAATGGAAAACTTAGAAAATAAAATGAGAACAAGGTAGAAAAAAACAAAATTAAAATGCAATGAATGAAAATAAGCAAATGCAATAAAAGAAAATAGAGGAAAAGAGAAAAAAAATTTTCTAAGAGAGGAAGAAGAAAAAGAAAAAACTAGAGAGAAAGAAGAGAGAAGAGGAAAGAAGGAGAAAGGAGGAAGGAGAAAAGCAGGGTGCAAATCCGCGCGCACGCGCACAGCGCGCTTACGCGTGGATGCAGCAGGGACAATCCGCGGGCGCGCGCACAGCGTGCTTACGCGTGGATGAGATTGTGCTCCCAGCACAATGCTAGCACAAGGCGCGCACAACTCTTTGGTTTTTGTAGTAGAAGTTGCAGAAGTGCAATCCGCGCACGCGCGCACAGCGTGCTAGCGCGCCGATGCCCGTTTTTTTTTTTGCCAAAAAAGCAGAAAAAATGCCCAAGAGCTCCCTATAATGCCTACACTCTTCTTTATTCAATCAAATATCATACAATTCACAAAAATGCAATTTGATTTTAGGATTTATTCATCTACTACTAGTGAATACAACATACTAACAATCCAATCTTTACAAACAAATCAATATGAAATGAAAATCTACCTACAATGGCAACTCAAATCATTTATTAAACAAAACTAAAAGAGAATGGAAAGAGTTTACCATGGTGGGGTGTCTCCCACCTAGCACTTTTAGTTTAAGTCCTTAAGTTGGACATTTTGAGGAGCTTATTGTCATGGTGGCTTATGTTTGTACTCATCCTTGAATCTCCAAGGATCTTTGCTTCTCAATTGGTTGACAGAATTTCCAACCATCTTCATCAAGCTTGGGCAAAGTTCTACCCAAGATATGAGTCCCCATAGTTGGGCTTCACTTAGCGAACCGGGATCCCATATCTTATTTTCACACCCATCCATGAGTTGAGTTTCATGATTTTCCCGTACGGGTGGTTGACATAAGGGCGATCGACACATAGAATCCTCTTTAGTCCACCCATTCTTCCTTCTAGACCCATACAAAGTGGTTCTTGTCCCATCATAATCCCTATACCTTAAAGCTTTGACCTTAGTGAGCTTTATACCAAATTTCCAACCAATATACAATTCTCTTTTTCCTTTAAGTCCACAAAGAGCTTTAAGTTGTCCATCCGTTTCAATCAAACCATATTCAAGTGAGAGAGTAAAGCTTAGGGATAAGAGTTTTATCCACTTGAATGTTGTGTTGGATGGTGACTTGGGAAGCGAGACCTCCCCACACTTAGACAATGCAAGGTCTACTTTCTTGTGCTCTTCTTTGTGTATTTCCACCTCTTTATGAGCTTTGTTAATTTCAACCTTTTCCCTTTTATCACTTGGCTTGGTGTTGTCTTCAAGAACCTTGATTTCTTGCCTAATAGGAGGTGATTCAATTTTGGATAGGAATTCATTGATGAATGAATCCATTTCTTGATCAACCTCTTCATATTCTTCAATTTCGATATACACCATGCCAACGTTTTCCTCTTGGTAGTTCTCTTTCTCATTGCTCACCAAGGGTACGGGAGGTTGTGCACACTCTTCTATTATTTCAACTCCATGTCCAATGGGATAGGATTCCGTTGTAGAGAAAAATTCATCCATGATTGAATCCATCTCTTGATAAGCCTCTTCCAAGTCTTCAACTATGACATGCCTTGGAGGTTGCGCACCCTCTTCAACATCAATATCAAGCTTCTTGGAAGAGTTCTCCATGATGCTACATTCCCATGGACTTTCAACATCTCCTAAATCTTCAACCAACTCTTCCTTCTCTTCAATGATCATAGGCTTCTCCAATTGTTCCAACACAAAATTTGACTCCTCCTTCTTCACCGAATTTTCCAATTTCTCCTTCATGCTTTGCTCTTCTTTAGGTTTTTCACATGTGGCTACGGAAGTACCTTGAGTGTTCAAACATTGGTAGGCTACAGCGTGTACTACCTTAGTCAAATTGGTCATAAACTCAAATGTATCCCGCTTCATGGCTTCTTGTCCTTGAAGTAACAAAGTGAGAGGATCGTCTATTGGGGCTTGGGGTGAGTAGGAAGGTTCATTATTTTGGAGAGAGAATTCATGGTAGGAAGGTGGTTCCTCTTGATAAAATTGTGGAGATGGTGAGTATTGAGGTGGTTTTTGGGAGTAATCTTGATAGGGTTGTGGTGGTTCTAAAGGTTCTTGCTCATAATGGTCATAAGAATATGGCATGGATGATTGGTCATATGGTGGATAAGGATCATAGGAAGGTGCTTGATGTGGAAAGGCTTGTGAGTATGGTTGAGGTCCATGTTGAGGATGAGATTCATAGGCATATGATGGTGGTTGATTATCATAAAAGGAATCACCATAGCCATTGAATTGACATGCATTAGGATGGTGATTATACCTATTAGTGTCCGGAGGTTGTTGCCAATAGGAGTGATCAATTCCTTGAGGCTCCTCCCATCTTTGATGGTTCCATCCATGGTACATGTTGTCATTAAAGTCCACATTTCCTACAACACAATTAGAACCAAACTCAAAGCCAAAGTGAGAATTCATAGTAAGAGAACAAAATAAAACTAACAAAAATTAAGAAACAAACAAAAGATAAACCTATTCACAATATTCACATATGTACAATAACCAATAACATAACACCATTGTAACTCCCCGGCAACGGCGCCATTTTGATGATTGGATTTTTGACGGTTTAGAATTTCACTAATGAAATCTCGTTGTAAAGTATAGTCTCTAAACCAACAATAATTCTTTCATACAAAAATTTGTTTGTCACAAGTACAAACCCCTAAAATCTATAAACTGAAGTATTTAAACCTCGGGTCGTCTCTCAAAGGACTTGCAGGGTAGTGTTCTTGTTATTGGTTATGGACTTGTTATTTTGGGATTTTGGATGAGAAATATGAATAGTAAATGGTAAGAAAAATTTATTAACAAAATGGTCTTGGCAAGGTTTGGTTGTCAAGGGTCTTCATCATTATCACTAGCCACAAGTATGGTAGTTGTAAGGATTAATCCCACTTAGTCATCCTTAAATCAATTATCAAAGGAAAGTCAAGTGAGTTATATCAATCCTAGTCCATAAATCTTAGCTTTCCACTAATTGGATTAATGAAGGCTAGAGTTAATGGCTAGCAACTATCAATCAATTGGACACTAGTGACTCAAGAAATCCTAAGTTACCTTCTCAAGCCAAGAACATAAAATTCTAGTCTAACATTCTTCCAAGCATTTAATCAAACACTTGGAAAGCACAAAAGAAAAGTATAGTAAATCACAACAAGAATGAATTCTAACTACAATTGAATACAAAGAATTAACAACAACAATCAAGGAAATCACAATTATCATGAACTACCTCAAATTGCATTATTAAAAGAAAACAAAGAGAATAAGAGTATCTCAATTACAAAACCTAGAAACAAAATAAGAGAAATTACAACAAGAGGATAGGGATAGAAAGAAGAACCAAAGTGTAGCAATCATCAATCGAAGGTAGAAGTAGAAGGAGACTTGAATTAAACCTAGAACTATGAGATCCTAATCTAACCCTAATTCCTAATCCTAATTCTAGAAAGAAGAGAGAGCTTCTCTCTCTAACTCTAACTACTTCTAAAACTAAACTATGACTAATGATTAAAAGTATGTTGATTCCTCTTCAATCCTTGGCTTAAATAGCATCAGAAATGAGTTGGATTGGGCCCACAAGGCTTCTAAAATCGCTGGCCACGTGTTGCATTAAGTGGGTCATGTGCCACCATCGGTGCGTCCGCATACCATGCACGTGCGCGCCCCTATGCGCGATGCAACTATGAAAAATCTTATATCGTTTCGAAGCCCCGGATGTTAGCTTTCCAACCCAACTGGAACCGCATCATTTGGTCCTCTGTAGCTCAAGTTATGGTCAATTAAGTGCGAAGAGGTCAGGCTTGATAGCTTTTTGGTTCCATCATTTCTTCATGAGTTCTCCAACTTTACATGCTTTTTCTTCATTCCCTTAATCCAATCTTTGCCTCCTAAATCTGAAATCACTTAACAAACATATCAAGGCATCTAATGGAATCAAGGTAAATTACATTTATCTATTTTAAGACCTAAAAAGCATGTTTTCACTCTTAAGCACAATTAAAGGAGAATATACAAAATCATGCTATTTCATTGAATAAATATGGGTAAAAGGTGATAAAATCCCCTAAAATCAATACAAGATAAACCCTACAAATGGGGTTTATCAACCATATACATCTAAGAAAATAAAGATAAAATAGCGTGTAGTGTATGCAGGGCACTAGGCTTGGTGTGGCCAACCTTGAAGCAAATACAAAATTTTCTTTGCAACACTTAGTCACAAACTAAGTTTGGTGTCCACACATGCACAAAATGCTAGAAAAAATATAGTTATTTTTGGGCATATAAAAGCAACCCTTAGATTTAATCCTTGTCATTTTAATTAATGTTGCATTAGGATTTCATTAAAAGTTAGATAGCACAAGTCAAGACATTTCAAGAATCTCAAAGTTTTAAATTTTGTTGCAGGGAAGTGAAAGAAAGAAGTGATGAAGAATCTTGGGAGAGGAGTTCACGGATGCACATAGAAGAAAAAGGAAGTCACATGTGCCTTGGAGTTTGTGCTTTGGGAAGAATAACTTAACATGCATTAGCTAGAAGGTTCATACTTCCTATGACACAACCAAACCATTAAAACAATGCTTCCACCATGCAAAGTGAGGTTGAACCCCCCAACAACACCTCACTTCATTCTCACTTCTATATATAGACCACCACTATACTTCACTAACTCATCCGAAAATACTCCTCTTGTTATTCATACTTGTTTCACAAACTTTGGCCTTTAGACCACCCGTACCATCTCCATTCCACAACTCCTTTTCAATCACTTTCAAGCCTTCATTTCTTACCTTATAAGCCTATCATTCTAAGCCTCACTCATCTACACTTCTTGTATGCTTGAGGACAAGCATTGCTTCAAGTTTGGTGTTGGAAAGATTCGGCCATCACAATTCAATGGCCTCATCATCACGAGCTAGGAAGAATAAATATAAGCAACCCATGCAAGAGCAACCCACATTTGATGAAAGAAGGTTCAAATCTGAAAACCATGAACACATCTTTAATTGGATGATGAGCAGAGATATTGTTCCGGAGGTGCTTTTCAAGCTAAAAGATGAAGAATACCCAGACATACACAAAGTGATTAGGAAAAGGGGATGGGAGCTTCTCTGTGACCAACCCCAAGTTGTAAGTATGCTTCTCATCCATGAGTTTTATGCCAATGTCATAATGAAAGATGATGAGGAAGAACCATACTTGAGTTATGTACGAGGGGTGGTAGTCCCCGTTAGCCCAGACACCATCAATAGAGTGCTAAAAACCAAACCAAAACGGTTTAAGCAACCTAGCTATGAGGAGAGGGTCAAATATGACCCAAGGTGTGTGGACGTTCTAAGTGATTTATGCAAAGTAGGCATGGACTGGGTGTTGGACTCACACAAACAACCACTCAAACTCAGAAGGGGTGATCTCATACCTCAAGCAAAAGGATGGCATGACATAGTGAGAAGATCATTAATCTCCACCTCAAACAACTCAGAGGTGACATTGAACAGAGCTATAATGATTCACTGTATAATGAAAGGAGGGAAGATAGATGTGGGAGAAACCATAGCCAAGAACATCATTAACATAGCCGAAGATGTTCAAAAAGACAGCTGGCTAGGATATCCTAGCACTATCTTGCGTTTATGTGAAGAAGCTGGAGTACCACTTAAAGAATTTGATTCCACAGACATAGTCTCCACTGGGAAACCCATCACCAAGAAATTAATGGAGTATGTCACCACAATCCAATTAGAGAGGCAGCCTTTAGCAAGAAGAAAGAGGAGGAAAGAAGCAAGGCAAGAGGAGGAGCAAGAAGAAGGAGAGGAGCAAGGAGAAGGAGAACAACAAGAAGATAGAGAAGAACCAGCTGCATTGGGCATGAACCAACTCCAAGCCGCGTTAGAAGGAATCTCTGGGCAATACTCACAAATTCAAAGAAGCCAAAATGAGCAAGCTCAACAACAAAGAGATCTTTGGCAATTGATGGATCGACAAAGAGGAGCCCAAGCTCAATGGATGGATCAGCAGAGGGAATATCAAACGCACATGATGGAACTACAACAAGAGCAATATACCAAGATGTATGAAGCCATCAACAACTCAACTGCTGAATATGAAAGATCCATGAATAAAGTAATAAAGGAGCAGGCTCAGTTGAGGAAAGAGCAAGCTCAACAAAGGGAGCTTTTTCACAAGATGGATAATAGAGAAGATATGCTTTACAGGGAATTCAATGAAAACAGAATGTTTAAAGAGGCTAGACACACAGATAGAATTGAGTATGATATGTGCACTCAAGAAAAACTCAGCTACATTTGTGGAACACTCCCAGTGCTCAACCCAAAAATCCAAACATTCAATGAAGCACACAAGGTATTAGAAGAACAGGAAACCTCAAGGGTGAAGTTCAACATTGAAAGGCTAAAAGATAGGATGGTGAGCTCAGGGATATGGAGAAAAGTAGAGGAAGGATCAACAACAAAACAACAAGGAGAAATAAGAAGCAAGAGAAGGGAGGACCCAAAAGGCAAAGGAAAGCAAGGAGAATCTAGCAAAGGAAAGGAACCCAAAGCTTAAAGGTGGTAAAGTTTCCTTTATGTATTTCAATAAATAAAAAAGATGTGTGTCTGAAACATGATATACCTTCTAGGATTTCTCTTTTATGCATTTTCATGTTTACATTATGCATTTTCATATTTACATCATGTATGGAATGTATGTTTGTCCTAAGTCCTTTTGTTTGATAATTGAATAAAAGATGTAATTTGAACAAGAACAAAGAGAAATTTAGCTTAGAAAGAATGAAGTTGTCCTATAGAAAGTGCTAGTATATATGCCTTCTTTGTAAATGAATCAGGGCTCTAGAAATTAAGAGGATGCTTGCTTATACAAGACTAGTTGGTTGAAGGTTACAAGGCTTAAGAAATTTAAAGCACAAAAGTCCTTAACAAAAAAAAATAAAAGAAGAGAAAAGAGAAAAAAAAAAGGAGAAAACACAAAAGGAAAAGCTAGGCATCAATGACCAAATTTGGATATGTGTCTGTGGTGATTGATGTTAGGAGATATACTTGGGCTAGTAAATCCGAGGGGTGCTTCATCACCCGCTAACTTGAGTTAACTAACTCGGGATTATCGATTGAAAACCCCATTCAAAAGTAGCTCCATAACAGAACATTTAGCAACCCAAAGAGGTGCTGGATACCACTATCCAAATAAAACCTTAAAGTTATATGCCTGTGATTGAATGTGTTAAGGAGAGAGGCTTGAGCTAGTAAATCTTTAAGAGTGTTTCAACACTTAACAACTTAAACTAACTGGTTTGGGATTGTTGATTGAAAGCTTATGCTAAAGAGCCGCCTTAAGACAAGATTTTTAGCTCAATTGAAGCAAAGGAAACTGAAAAGAAAAGAAAAAAATTAGTTGAGGATTATATGCCAAGTTGTGAAAAAGGAGTCTAATAAATCTAGCTAGTCTTAAAGCAAGAATTTTGATAAAGAAGTGAATTAGCTCTGATTATTTGCATTGAACAAGTGACTACACAACTACGGATGATAGTTCTCTTGAAAGAAGTTCCTCTCTGTTAAGTGATGCAAGTGCATATTTGCTTTATTAGTTAGTTAGTTTAGTTAGTTTTAGCTTAAATTCACTCATTTTCTCTAAATAAACAAGTCCTTTTATGAGTTTTGTTTCCATGCATGATGATATCAAGGAACATGTTAATTCTAGCCAAATTCATGCAAATGATTTAAGGAATGCATATATGAATGAGTATGAATGAATCTCATGAAATTTATTGCTTGAATTGGTAAGACTTTGAAGCTATTTCCCTTGTTGATGATAGGTGATGAAACAAGGAAGCATGGAAGCAAGAATGATGCAAGCTGGGCAAGAGGTTGGCGTTGCCAACTTGGGATTGGCGTTGCCAACTCCACAACACAAGGCAAGCTTGGCCCTGGAGGCAACCAAGGCAAGAAGTTGGCGTTGCCAACTTGGGATTGGCGTTGCCAACTCCACAACACAAGGCAAGCTTAGCCCTGGAGGCAACCAAGGCAAGAAGTTGGCGTTGCCAACTTGGGATTGGCGTTGCCAACTCCACAACACAAGGCAAGCTTGACCCTGGAAGCAACCAAGGAGCAAAGTTGGCGTTGCCAACTTGAGATTGGCGTTGCCAACGCCACACACAAGCCACAAGCAAGCAAACTTGGCCCTGGAAGCAAGGTTGGCGTTGCCAACTCTAGAACCAAGTTGCCAACGCCACACACAAGACACAAGCAAGGAACTTGGCCCTGGAGGAAGCAAAGTTGGCGTTGCCAACTTGAAGCTGGCGTTGCCAACGCCCACACAAGGAACTTGGCCTTGAATTTGGAGCCTCGAGCACGTTGCCAGCCTAGAGATGAGGGGCGTTTTTGAGGGCAACGCAGGCTAACAACGCCAAACAATTAAGCTTGGCCCTGGAAGAAAAGGAGCTGGCGTTGCCAACTCAAGATGGGCGTTGCCAACGCCACACAACCAAGCAACAAATGGAGCCT
>NC_029773.3:32085905-32086664 GCF_000817695.3 Arachis duranensis | reverse complement strand
CGTCTCTCAGACGAACCACAGCTCACTTTTGAGCACCTGGACCTGTATCTGAAAAACAAGAGATATATACGGAATGAGAATCCCGGGCCCATGGGTTCCCAGTACGGTAAAAGTGCCAAATAAATACAATGCACTGCAATAAAAACTCACTAAGCATCCTAAACTCCTTTTCTCCAAGTATCCAGCCTAGATTCTCACTAATCCATGAATAGGCATCTGTCGTAAGGGGATACTAAATCTAGTTCATGTTACACATGTTTTCCCAACTCGCTGATTCTTACACGAATCAGACTCAAAATCATAAGCAAAACCATCACCAACCACGAATCAGACTCAGAATCATAAGCAAAACCATCACCAGTTGTTCTGCCTCAGCAACTCTATATCAATACATCATATCCTCGCCTGGAGCTAGTGAAATCACATCACTGCGTCTACCCAGGGGGCTCAAATTATCTCATTCAAAGATCATCATCATCATGCAATTGCATCATCAATTCATCTCATCAAGAACAGCCCTCAACATCCAGCGACACCAACATGAGGGATCTCTCAGTTGTACAAACACAAGCAATACAGACAAGTAATACACAAATTAGGTACAAGTAGAACAAGTAGCACATAATCAGGTAGCATAGTATATATGATGTAGAAATCCAAAACAAATAGGCAAACCCAAATAATTCAAACATATGCAAATGATGTATGCCTGCCCTATGGCTGATGATATCATCTGTCGGTTATATAGCCAACCCGACA
>NC_029773.3:32079343-32085814 GCF_000817695.3 Arachis duranensis | reverse complement strand
AGCTCAACCTGGAGCGAGTGGATTCACCACTACTGCCGCTACTACCCAGGCGTCACAATCTCTGACCTGGAGCAAGTGGGACGAACCACAACCCTTGCTACTGCCCAGGTATCTTAAGCATTAACCTGGAGCAAGCGGGACGAACCACAACCCTTGCTACTGCCCAGGTATCTTAAACATTAACCCGGAGCAAGCGGGACGAACCACAACTCTTGCTACTGCCCAGGTATCTCAAACATATATTCATTCAATCTAAATTCATATTATCAATCCTCATTGTTATCAAAACTCAAACATTAACCTGGAGCAAGTGGGACGGACCCCAACCCTTACTACTACCCAGGTGTCAGAGTTACATTCATTCAACACTCCATAATTAACTCATTTATCGTAAACATCATTTTCCGCCTCATACCCGGAGCAAGTGGACAACGCCACTGCCTACTACCCGGGGTTACACATCACATTTCAACATTTTCCATTATTATCCATTCAACATATTCATTCATTAATCATATATGCATTTATACTTAGCCATAATCAATAATGGCTTTGCCGTGACCCGGTAATAACTCAGCCATCCGGCTCATGGTCCAATCAAGAACCAGCCATTTATCAATAAATATAGCCCTTCGGCTCATGGCATACACGGTACTCCCACCGTCATCCTCCATATCTCATATATTCATCGTTGATCATCATTGATCATAACTTTTCCCCTTGCTTCACTCGCAAGTTACCACATCCCATAGCTCCTTTCTCATTGCTAGGCATATCATAATGATTTAATACATAAGGGGTGAGATCGGAGGCTTAGAAGTATGAGATTTGGCTTTTAAAACTCAAATATCAACTTTGGCATGAAAACAATGCCACGCGTACGCGTACTCCACGCGCACGCGTGGATGGCCTTAAAAACTCATCGACGCGCAAGTGTCATGCACGCTAACGCGTGGATTAAAAATTTGCCAAATCGACGCGCACGCGTCAACCACGCATACGCGTGGATACTCTCGTGCCCCAGGCACAAAGCTGGCACAGTTCTGGCACAACTCTCTGGAAAATGGCTGGGCATTGGGTGCAGCACTATCGGCGCGCCCGCACACATCACGCGCACGCGTGGATGGCGTTTTCTGGAAGATCGGCGCGTACGCGCCAAGTGCGCCCACGCGCAAAGGGTTATTCTACTAAAAATTTTCTAAGTTAAAAACTGCATAATTCACAGATTTAGACCCCAATCTTCCAATGGACATAACTTCCTCATTTTAAATCATTTTTCATCCGTTCTTCGAACGGCAAGGACATCCCGGATCCCATTTTATTTCTAAACAGATTTGGTATCCCGGATCCAATTTCACTTCTAAACAAGTTTGGCACAAAACAGAAATCTGCAGTCCAAGTTATGTCCCGTCAAAGTATGACCAAAAACCATGTTTTCACACAAAACCACAAAGTGCCATTTTAAAAACAAGCCATTTTCAACTCTTTTCAAAAGCAACCAAAACATGCCAATTTCATCCCTTTTCTTTGAAATCAATCAAAATATACTAAAATCAACATCAAGTTTCCTCAATTCATACACTAACACCTTACCACAATTCACAAAACCGCCATATAACCATTTTTACCCATTTCAAACAAATGGCTAAATTACAAACACATCAACATGTCATACACCCTTCCTCATCCCAATTTCCAACAAGACTATTTCGATTCAACCAACATTATACATGATCAATATCATACTCACTATCACGTGGTTTCATCCCCAAATCAACCTCAATCATTCCTCAAACATATATCACAACATACATATCTCTCATGCATTATCATACCATCAAGGCATCAATAATCATACTCACATATATGACCACATAATATATATCAACCAAAATCAAACATACTTCATCTATACAATTTCACCCAAAATTACCAATTTCCACACTTCAACTCCTCAAACCTCATTATTCAATAACCAACACAATCATTCATATATTCGTTATCTGAAATTCATCCAATCACTTGTGTCATCATACAATGCACACATCAACTTACCTTACTTACCTCTTTTCGGCCCCTGGCCCAAAATTCACGGCCTCCGGCCCAATTTCACAATTTAAATGCATAAACCACAAATCAATACTCATTACCCAATATATCAAATTTTCAATACACCAAGCATACAAGGCCACACAATTCTCAACCCAATCATCAATTCACATTACATACCAACTATGCACATTAGCATCAACCATTTACACAATCCAAACTTAATCCTAGGGGCATCTAGCCTAGGAATTCTCATCACACCACACAGTACTTAAATGAAACTTAAACCGTACCTCTTATAGCCAAATCAATTGAGCCTCTTCTTTAGAAGTCTCCACCAACCTTAGTCCCAAGCCTCACCAAAGCTCCTCAAGCAACACCAATCTCCCAATCGTGCACCAAAACCATCAAATGCACTAACATAGAGCGACGCGTGGCCGCAAACGGCTCGTCAATCGGAGCTCCGTAGCTCAAGTTATGGTGGTTTGAAGATAAAAGAGAGTTAGGTTTTCTCTCTTCTCTTCTCTCTTCTCTATTTCAGCGCCAACACCCCTTCTTTAGGGCAAAATAAGCTGAAATGCTCATAACTAATGTTTATATATGTTGGGTCTTGGGCCCACTTAGGCGCAGTTCACTTATTTTTGTCCGTTGGCCCAATTTTGGACCAAAACCTTTTAAGATTAGCGCTTTAAATCGCACTTCAAATATTTCTACCTCCCCTAATTATAATTCCTCATTTCTTAATCCTATTTACTCATAATCAATTTTTTTCAGCTGCAGTACCAGACAGGTCTCAGCCGATACTGCCGGTCAAAATTCCACTGCGCGCTTTTACGCAGAAAACTATGTCTTCCGACTCGGAAAAATTCACTGAATCCAAATATCACATTGAAATCATCAAATCCCAATCGCCAAATCTTTCAACCATATTCGCTCCTACTTAACTCATTATTTAATTAATTTCGGTTAGACCGGATATTACACATTGAGCGCCCTCTTCACAAATGTCTATGAGGACTTGGTCCAACCTTTGATCAAAGTTGACCCTTCTAGTGTAGGGGTGTTCATCTCCTTGCATCATGGGCAAGTTGAATGCCAACCTTACATTTTTCGGACTAAAATCTAAGCATTTCCCCCGATCCATTGTAAGCCAATTCTTTGGCTCCGGGTTCACACTTTGATCATGGTTCTTGGTGATCCATACATTGGCATAGAACTCTTGAACCATTAAGATTCCGACTTGTTGAATGGGGTAGGTAAGAACTTCCCAACCTCTTCTTTGGATCTCATGTCGGATCTTCGGATATTCACTCTTTTTGAGTTTGAAAGGGACCTCGGGGATCACCTTCTTCATAGCCACAACTTCATAGAAGTGGTCTTGATGCACCCTTGAGATGAATCTCTTCATCTCCCAGGACTCGGAGGTGGAAGCTTTTGCCTTCCCTTTCCTCTTTCTAGAGGTTTCTCCGGCCTTAGGTGCCATAAATGGTTATGGAAAAATAAAAAGCAACGCTTTTACCACAGCAAACTTAGAAGGTTTGCTCGTCCTCGAGCAAAAGAAGAAAGAAGAGAGTAGAAGAAAAAGAAATAGAGGAGATGGAGGGGGGCTTTGTGTTTCGGCCAAGGGGGAGAAGTAGTGTATAGGTTGTGTGAAAATGAAGGAGTGAAGATGGGTTTATATAGGAGTGGAGAGAGGGTGTATGGTTGGGCCATTATGGGTGGGTTTGGGAGGTAAAAGTGGTTTGAATTTGGATGGTGAGGTAGGTGGGGTTTTATGAAGGATGGATGTGAGTGGTGAAGAGAATGGTGGGGTTTGATAGGTGAGGGGTTTTTTTTTGGGGAAGAGGTATTGAGGTGATTGGTGAATGGGTGAAGAAGTGAGAGAGTGGTGGGGTAGGTGGGGATCCTATGGGGTCCACAGATCCTGAGGTGTCAAGGATAGCTCATCCCTGCACCAAGTGGCGTGCAAAAATGCCCTTTCTGCCAATCCTGGCATTAAACGCCGGGCTGCTGCCCTTTTCTGGCGTTAAACGCCAGTTTGGTACCCCTTTCTGGCGTTAAACGCCAGTCTGGTGCCCCTTTCTGGCGTTAAACGCTAGTCCCATTTTGCTGTCTTCACTGGCGTTTAAACGCCAGCAAGTTTTCCTCCAGGGTGTGCTGTTTTTCTTTCTATTTTTCATTCTGTTTTTGCTTTTTCAATTGATTTTGTGACTTCACATTATCATTAACCTATAGAAAATATAAAATAACAATGGAAAATAGATAAATATAACATTGGGTTGCCTTCCAACAAGCGCTTCTTTAATGTCAGTAGCTTGATAGTGGGCTCTCATGGAGCCTCACAGATGTTCAGAGCAATGTTGGAACCTCCCAACACCAAACTTAGAGTTTGAATGTGGGGGTTCAACACCAAACTTAGAATTTTGTTGTGGCCTCCCAACACCAAACTTAGAGTTTGACTGTGGGGGCTCTGTTTGACTCTGTTTTGAGAGAAGCTCTTCATGCTTCCTCTCCATGGTTACAGAGGGATATCCTTGAGCCTTAAACACAAAGGATTCTTCATTCACTTGAATGATCAATTCTCCTCTGTCAACATCAATCACAGCCTTTGTTGTGGCTAGGAAGGGTCTGCCAAGGATGATGGATTCATCCATGCACTTCCCAGTCTCTAGGACTATGAAATCAGCAGGGATGTAATGGTCTTCAACCTTTACCAGAACATCCTCTACAAGTCCATAAGCTTGTTTTCTTGAATTTATGATCATCAATGGCGCCATCAACATGGTACGCTCAATTGCAATCTTAACTCTTTATCACAACTTCGCACAACTAACCAGCAAGTGCACTGGGTCATCCAAGTAATAAACCTTACGCGAGTAAGGGTCGATCCAACAGAGATTGTTGGTATGAAGCAAGCTGTGGTCATCTTGTAAATCTCAGTCAGGCGGATTCAAATGGTTATGGAGGATTAATGATTAAAAGATGAATAAAACATAAAATAAAGATAGAGATACTTATGTAATTCATTGGTGAGAATTTCAGATAAGCATATGGAGATGCTTTGTCCCTTCTGTCTCTCTGCTTTCCTACTGTCTTCATCCAATCCTTCTTACTCCTTTCCATGGTAAGCTGTATGTTGGGCATCACCGTTGTCAATGGCTACAGTTCCGTCCTCTCAGTGAAAATGTTCAACGCGCTCTGTCACAGCACGGCTATTCATCTTTCGGTTCTCGATCATGTTGGAATAGAATCCAGTGATTCTTTTGCGTCTGCCACTAACGCCCCACAATCGCAAGTTTGAAGCTCGTCACAGTCATTCAATCCTTGAATCCTACTCGGAATACCACAGACAAGGTTTAGACTTTCCGGATTCTCAAAAATGCCGCCATCAATTCTAGCTTATACCACGAAGATTCTGATTAAGGAATCCAAGAGATAAACATTCAAGCCTTGTTTGCATGTAGAACAGAAGTGGTTATCAGGCTCGCGTTCATAAGTGAGAATGATGATGAGCGTCACATAATCATCACATTTATCATGTTCTTGGGTGCAAATGAATATCTTAGAACAAGAATAAGCTGAATTGAATAGAAGAACAATAGTAATTGCATTAATACTCGAGGTACAGCGGAGCTCCACACCTTAATCTATGGTGTGTAGAAACTCCACCGTTGAAAATACATAAGAACAAGGTCTAGGCATGGCCGAGAGGCCAGCCCCATGATCTAAGATAGCATAAGACTACTCAAAGATAGCTACCCCGATGAAAATACAATAGCAAAAGGTCCTATTTATAGAGAACTAGTAGCTTAGGATTTACAAAAATAAGTAAATGACGTAAAAATCTACTTCTGGGCCCACTTGGTGTGTGCTTAGGCTGAGCATTGAAGCTTTCATGTATAGAGACTTTTCTTGGAGTTAAACGCCAGGTTTTGTACCAGCTCCGGCGTTTAACGCCAGGCAGTCTTGAGCTGATTTGGAACGCCAGTTTGGGCCATCAAATCTCAGGCAAAGTATAGACTATTATATATTGCTGGAAAGCTGATGAGCGGATAATTTGTATGCTTTTTGGCATTGTTTTTAGTATGTTTTTCGTATAATCTAGTTAGTTTTTAGTATATTTTTATTAGTTTTTAGTTAAAATTCACTTTTCTGGACTTTACTATGAGTTTGTGTGTTTTTCTGTGATTTCAGGTATTTTCTGGCTGAAATTGAGGGTCCTGAGCAAAAATCTGATTCCGAGACCAAAAAGGACTGCAGATGCTGTTGGATTCTGACCTCCCTGCACTCGAAGTGGATTTTCTGGAGCTACAGAAGCCCAATTGGCGCGCTCTCAACGGCATTGGAAAGTAGACTTCCTGGGCTTTCCAGCAATATATGATAGTCCATACTTTGCCCAAGATTTGATGGCCCAAACCGGCG
>NC_029773.3:32076823-32077185 GCF_000817695.3 Arachis duranensis | reverse complement strand
ACATTTGTACTCTAGCAATGAGTTCTCTCCAAAAGAGGAAGTCATGGCAGTAGTCACTGACCCTAGTCCTCAAGAACAGATAATTGAGCTTAATCAACAATTGCTTCTGATGATAGAACAGTTAGCAGACTTTAAAGAGATGCTCCATGAAACTAAAGTTGCTAACAAGAGCATAGAAATGCAGTTGAATCAAGCAAAACAGCAAATATCTAAACAGATAACAAAGGAATGTCAAGCAGTTCAACTGAGGAGTGGGAAGACACTGAATACCTCTGCTCAAAAGAGCAGAAAGCCAAACAAGGAACAATTGACAGAGGATAACCAAACCACTGTTCAAAATCCCTCTGAGGACAGTAAGAGCC
>NC_029773.3:32069579-32070181 GCF_000817695.3 Arachis duranensis | reverse complement strand
TCGAAGTGGATTTTCTGGAGCTACAGAAGCTCAATTGGCGCGCTCTCAATGGCGTTGGAAAGTAGACATCCTGGGCTTTCCAGCAATATATGATAGTCCATACTTTGCCCAAGATTTGATGGCCCAAACCGGCGTGGCAAATCAGCCTCAGAAATTCCAGCGTTTAACGCTGGAACTGGCATAAAACTTGGAGTTAAACGCCCAAACTGGCATGAGAACTGGCGTTTAACTCCAGAAAATGTCTCTACACATAAATGCTTCAATGCTCAGCCCAAGCACACACCAAGTGGACCCAGAAGTGGATTTTTACGTCATTTACTCATTTCTGTACACCCTAGGCTACTAGTTTACTATTAATAGGATCTTTTGACATTGTATCAGACCTCATGACACTTTACACGTTTTCTTTGTGTACTTTCCATGGCATGAGTCTCTAAACCCCATGGTTGGGGGTGAGGAGCTCTGCTGTGTCTTGATGGATTAATGCAATTACTACTGTTTTTCTTTCAATCATGCTTGCTTCCATTCTAAGATATCACTTGTTCTTAAATCGGATGAATGTGATGATCCGTGACAATCATCATCATTCTCAACTATGAACG
>NC_029773.3:32066945-32067845 GCF_000817695.3 Arachis duranensis | reverse complement strand
CCAATCCTCGTGGGATCGACCTCACTCTTTGTGAGTTTTATTACTTGATACGACCCGGTATACTTGCCGGTTATACGTAAATTCTCATTTTTACGTATCAAGTTTTTGGCGCCGTTGTCGGGGATTGGAAAGATTGACAATGATTAAGTGAAATGTGGTTTAGATTAAGCATTTTTCTTTGTGTTTTTGTTAAGCCCACTAACTGTTTGATACTTTGTTTCACTAACCCCAATTTCACTCTAGTTTTAGAGTGTCTCACTTGTGATTTTGGTTTTGTTTGTGTATGTCAGGAGCTAGTAGACGTAATATTGAGAACGAGAGAACCCGCCGAAGGATAAGGAGAGCAGAAAGAGGAAAGTTCATAGTTGGTGAAGAAGGGTCAGAGGAATCAGAGGGAGAAGATCAAACCATGGAGGATGAGATGCAAAATCCTCCTGGAGGGGTCAACAATAATGGTGGACAAGCTAGAAGGGTGCTATCCTCGTACACTATCCCTGATCCAAGACATTGTGGGAGTAGTATTGCTACACCAAATGTTCAGGCCAATAACTTTGAGCTAAAACCTCAGCTCATTACTTTGGTACAGAACAATTGCTCTTATGGAGGGGGGCCTCTTGAAGACCCAAATCAACATCTCTCTATTTTTCTGAGGATATGCAATACAGTGAAGACAAATGGAGTGCATCCAGATGTCTACAAGTTGTTGCTATTTCCATTCTCTTTGAGGGACAAAGCCACTCAATGGCTAGAATCATTCCCCAAGGAAAGCCTCAACGATTGGAATGAAGTGATGGGCAAATTTCTAGCAAAGTTCTACCCACCTCAAAAGATCATCAAGTTGAAGACAGAGGTCCAGACTTTTAGGCAAATGGAAGGGGAGTCATTGTATGAAGCCTGGGA
>NC_029773.3:32063434-32064122 GCF_000817695.3 Arachis duranensis | reverse complement strand
AAAGCAAGTGAACTCCAACAGGTTGTATTGTTAAGTGATATTTTACATCAAATGTTGCTGTGATTGAAAGTTGGATTGTATCCTTATTTGCTCTGTTTGTCTGCATCATATAATTTTTCTTTTTATATTCCCGCCTGCCTTCATAGCATAGTCTTTCTTTATAATAAGCAAGATGCTTGATTATTCACAACATTCTTATCTTCAAAACTTGTTTGCACTCAATTTTCAAGAATGCATCACATGAAAGTTCTTTGAAAAGAAGGATTGAGGAATAAAATCAGTTTTTGAGGCAAGCAAAAGATTAGGAGAAGTGGTGGTTCTAGTTGTATGATTATGTATTGAGGTTGCATGCTTGTGAAAACTTGCATGGGAGCTCATAGGCAGGACATAAAGTTCAAAGAAGTATTGTAGAGATTCTCAAAAATCTATTGATCCAAGAAGCAGCAAACAAAGAAAAAGGAAGAAAAGAAAGTGCAAAAACAAAAAGAACATGGCCCAAGGCTCTGAGCATCAATTACTAGGCAGAAAAAGAAAGAAAGAAACAAAAACTCAAAAGAGTTGCTATCCTAGTAAATGCTTGTGGTTGAAGTATGTCAAGGAAAGAGGTTTGAGCAAGTAAATCCTTGGGGGTGCTTTAACACCTAATACCTTAAAACCAACTGGTTTAGGAGTATTGATTGAAAGCTTA
>NC_029773.3:32052126-32061603 GCF_000817695.3 Arachis duranensis | reverse complement strand
GTTTTTGGCAACAACTTGGCAATAACTTGGCAGCTTGACCTTACCTTCTTTGAGGAACCATAACTTGAGCTAGGAAAGTCCAATTGAGGTGATTCCAGTGGCATTAGAAAATAGACATCAAGAGCTTTCCAATGATGTATAATAGTCCATATTGAGACAGAAGGTTGACACTCAAATTCTGGGCTACATTTAGCATGAAAGTAGAGCCAAGAAGAGGAAAAGCAAGTTGTTTGCAACAACTTGGGCTAGCAACGCCCAAGTCTCATACTTCACTTCCAGGAAAATGTCTTGCACGTTGCCAACATGCATTTGGCCTGGAGTTAGTGCCAATAACGCCAAGCCAATGGGCCAGAAACATGATGAACGAACTCTTCCATTCCAAGTCTAGCAACACTTCCGTTCAACAAAGAGAAGCCCATATTGCTAAACCAATTCAAGATCTTTGAAAGAGTTTTAGGAGTAGTATAAATAGAAGAGATTGATGTACTTGTGGGGGACTTTTTACACTTTACTTTTACACTTTTTTACACTTTACTTTTTACACTTAGTCATTTTTACACTTTTGAGCACTTGTATTTGGAAACTCTTTTGGTACTTCCGAGAGGAGACCCAAAGAGCTACTCTTGGTTCATCTTGGAACTTCTCTTCTTCATTTTCTTAATCTTCAAGCATTTACCTCTTCTTCTTCATCTTTCTTTGCAAATTAGTTTAACTTTGATTGATGGCAATTGTTGTTGAAATTGGAGCTATGATTCACTAAACCCCATTCATTAGGGGGAAGAGCTCTGTTGGTTGGAATGAATTGGTGAACCCACCTCTTCCTCCTCAATTCTAGTGGTTGATCTAAAGAGGGAACTCTTGCTCTTCATAGATTCAACCACCATCGAGAGAGGGGTTAATCTACATGAATTATGTGGTGAATTTGAGGAATGAGCCACATAATTCAGTTTAGAGTTCATCCTCTCATGATTTCCTCAATCAACATACCTTGGTTAGTATGTGAGATGTAACTCTCCTTGGTTGAGATTTTGGAAATTGTGTGGCTGGATTAAAATTGATCTTCATCTCTTCTCATGAACAATTAGATCACGAGAGTGGCAATTGGCTATGTTGAGAGAGATTGAATCACCAAGAGATTGGGATTCAATCACCCACTTGCCATAGATCTATACCCATGATTGAGAAGGATTTGACCAACATCAATTCATGAACACTAGCATCTCTGATCCCTAATGATCCTCTCCATCATCAATTCTTATTTCTTTTACTTCTAGTTATTTGATTACCCATTTCCCAATCCCCTTCTACATTCTGTCTATTTACTGCTCTTGTTATTTACATTCTGTTCATTTACTTCTTGCCATTTACTCTTATGTTCTTTAAATTTCTGCAACCTTTAATTCCTTGCAATTTATCTTTGATGTCATTTAAGTTTCTTGCAATTTAAGTTTCAGTTATTTACTTCCATTTTATTTCTATATTCTTGTTCTTAATTGCCATTTAAATTCTTGTCATTATGTTCAAAAGTCACATTGCTCATAAAATCAAAAATCATGTTCGCTTGACTAAACTTACCATTTAACTAAAGTTGCTTAATCTACCAATCCTCGTGGGATCGACCTCACTCTTTGTGAGTTTTATTACTTGATACGACCCGGTATACTTGCCGGTAATTACATAAATTCTAATTTTTACGTATCAATAAGATATTTAATTTTTGCATCTGAAATTATGTTATCAATTTGTTTTCTCTCTTGCTTGAAAACAGGCAAGATTTTAAGTTTGGTGTTGTGATGTATTCGCATATTTGCTATTTTAACTAGTTAGTTTAGTTAGTTTTAGCTTAGCTTCATTCATTTTCTTTGAAATAAATGAACAATTTTGTGAACTTTTTCTCCATGCATTCATAAACCAAGAACTAAGTGAAATTTGGCATAATCTATGCAAATGATCCAAGAAGTTTATATGCAAGTTGAAGTGAATGATTTCATTAAAATTTATTGCATAAGATGGCAAAACTTTGAGGAAAATTCCTTGGTTTATGTTAGGTGATGAAGCAAGAAGACAATGGTGCAAGGAGATCTTGGAGCAAGGAGGAGTAGCATGTTGGCAACCTGGAAACCAAGTTGGCAATGCTCATTTGATCCAACCAGGAAGAACAGTACGTTGGCAACTTGAAAACCAAGTTGCCAACGCCCATTTGGTGCGGCCAGGAGGAACAACACGTTGGCAACTTGGAAACCAAGTTGGCAACGTGCTAAGTGTGTATCCAGCAGAGTTGGCAGCTTGACCTTTCCTTCTTAAAGGATGCATAACTTGAACTACAGAGATCCAATTCATATGCTTCTAATTGTGTTGAGAAGCTGACATCCAGAGCTTTCCAACGATATACAATAGTCTATAATGTAGCATGAAATGGAAGCTCAAATCAGAGTCATCTTTAAGCCCCAAAAATAAGGAAATGAAGTTGAGAGTAGAGGTTGGGCGTTGTCTCTGGCATGTTTGCCAACAAGGTGGGCAACAACGCCCAACAAGCCAAGTTTCTAAGAACCTGGCGTTGTCACTGGCGTGTTTGCCAGCAAGGTGGGCAACAACGCTCAACAAGCCTGGAGGAAGATGCATTGCACGTTGCCAACTTGGGAACCAAGTTGGCAATGCCAGGAAACTACCAGAGGAGGTGATTGCGCGTTATCTCTGGCGTGTTTGCCAACAACGTGGGCAACAACACCCAACCAAAGAGGAGAGGAGAGCCTGGCGTTGTTGCTGGCGTGTTTGACACCAACGTGGGCAACAACGCCCAAGCAGCTTGACATTGCCCTCTTCAATGGCATGTATCTTGAGCTAGAAAACTCCAAATGAAGTGAACTCAGTGGCATTAGAAAGTAGACATCAACAGCTTTCCAACCATATATCATAGTATGGGATTGGAGTTCATCTGAAGGTTCAAAATCCAGCTTCATTTAGAGTCTCAGACACTAAGGGCGTTGTCACTGGCGTGTTCACCAAGTTGCCAACGCCCAACCCAGGCAGCCTGACCTTGCCATCTTCAAAGGAGCATAACTTGAGCTATAGAGATCCAATTGAGGTGCTTCCAGTTGTGTTGGAAACCAGACATTTAGAGCTTTCCAACCTTGTATAATAGTCTATAGTGAAGCACAAAATTGAAGCTTAAACCAGAGGCAACTTTGGGCATCAAAACTGAGTTCGGAAAGGGCCAAGTGTTTAGCAACAACTTGGGCTGGCAATGCCCAAACACCAAGCCTGGTGCCCAGGAAATTCCTTGCATGTTGCCAATGTGCATAAAGCTGGTGTGTTTGCCAATAACGCCCAGATTGGGCCAGGATTGATGAGGACTTGCTCTTGCTCTCTACACTCTCTTCAAAGGGGAATACTTCCTTCATTGGACCAGGAACTTAACAATGGAAAAGCCCACATTGCCAACCCAATTGAGGACCTCCAAATGAGTTTTAGGAGTAGTATAAATAGAGTAGAATTTTGTACTTGGAGGACTTCTTCCACTTCTTAGAGACTTTTACTTTATACTTTTACATTTCACTCCAGTACTTGAACTTTTACAGCATTCTTCACTTTCGGGAGGATACCCGAAAGCTATTTTGTTTTTCTTGCAACTTTCAATTTTCAGTTTTTAAGAACTTCTTCTTCATTCTTCATTTCTTAACTACTTAATTTTAATGTATACTTTTGCAATTGTTGTTGAATTTAGAGCTATGATTCGCTAAGACCCACTTTCATTAGGGGGAGGAGCTCTGTTTATTTGAATGGGTTGACAACTAATCTTTTCCTTCTCAATTCAAGTGGTTCATCCCAGAGGAAACTCTTGTTCTTCACAGATTCAATTACATTCAAGAGAAGGATTGAATCTACATGAATTATATGGTGAACTTGAGAAAGAATCCATATAATTCAGTTTGGAGTTCTCCTTTCACAATTTCTTTGATCAATACACTTTGGGTTGGTATGTGAGATGTAACCTCCCTTAGTTGAGATCCTGGAAGTTGTATGGCTTTGGATTAGAAATTTTAACTTCACCTCTTATCATGACCAATTAGATCACAAGAGTGGCAATTGATTGTGTTGAGAGAAATTGAGTTGCCAAGAGATTGGAATTCAATTATCCACAATCCGCCATGGATCTATACCCATGATTGAAAAGGAGTTGAGTAAAGTCAATTCATGACAATTTACACTTCTGATCCCTAATAATCTCTCCATCATTAATTCTCATCTCTTGTGTTCTTTAGTTATTTTGAATACCCACTACCCAATTCCCTTCTATATTCTCGCAATTTATTATTCTTGCCTTTTATATTTTGTTTTCTGTTCCTTGCAACATTTCTCTTATGCTTTTTACAATTCTGCAACATTTACCTTCTTGCAAATTAATTTCAATGTCATTTAAATTTCTTGCACTTTAATTTTCAGCTATTTACTTTCATTTTCTTCCTTTATTCTAGTTCTTTAAATTCCTTGTCAATTAATTTTCTGCAAGTACATTCAAGAATCAAATCTCATGAAATCAAAACCATGTTTGCTTGACTAAATATATCATTTAACTAAAATTGCTTAAACTACCAATTTCCGTGGGATCGACCTCACTCTTAGTGAGTTTTATTACTTGATACGACCCGGTATACTTGCCGGCTATACGTGAATTTAAATTTTCGCGTATCACATGACATACTAGAACAACTCCCTTGGACATAATGCATTTTATGGACTTTACTTTTTTTATGTTTATTATGGATAGTAAATACCTCCTGAAGACGGGTTAGTTACAGAGGTGGTGGTGGGCGGGGGAGATGCTGGCGGCGAGGGTGGCGTATATGCCGTTGGCCCATAGAATTGATACGATGTCTCAAATCTCATAAAACAACTTGGCCTAACAACCCTACCACCCATAGTATCCTTACAACAATCTTTTGATATTCTTTCAATAGATTGAGCTATGCAGTTATCACAATCTTCTCCAGACAAATCAGGCGTGCACTGAATAAGACCATAAACATCATCAAAATTGGGAAGACTAAAGTTTCCCACAGCATACTTTAACCGAGAGTCACCAGAAGAAGCTTTGCTTTTCAAGCCATTCAACAAATCGTTCAATTTTGTATTGAACTCATTCAAATCTGTGGCGTTTTTGTCACTTTTCTTGTAATAAGCCGGTCCATTGTCCATCTAGTCGAATATGCTGCGATTCGAGTATCGCAGCATGCATAGTTCGTCGTTGTACCACCCAATCGCCACCTTGCGATTCGGACAAACCGCCGTGAGATTAGCTCTGGATTGGTTTAGGCAAGTTTGGCATTGCTCCGGCTTAATGTCTCCTCTACAAAGTCCAATGGCGTATACTCTATTTGGGTACTCGCCGTATGAGACATTGTAGAAACCGTAATCGATTTCTTTGTTGTTGAGAATATTTGACATAAGAGTGTTGAGGTCGGTATAGTAGGTGCTATTAGTTGTGTAGTTGCCTTCGATGTCTATGGTAATGCTATACTCATCACAGAAGTATTGGAACTCCTGTGAAGTTACTGAAGCGTGTGATTCAGATGCTAAGTTACTAGCAGCGAAGAGAAGGCAATATAGAAAGGACAATGTCCTTAAAGAAAGAAAGATCTTCATGGTTGTGTTTTGGGAATAAGAAGTGATACATGGGAAGTGTTTCTTTAATGGAAAAAATTTAAGGTCAATTATAATGTACATCTGTAAAGAATAATGCTACTGTATAACAAAATTAGTCTTTAAAGTCAGTCGCAGTTTAAAATATATGTTCAAATATAAATACACATTAAAATAAAATTAAACCACACATATATTTGTAATACATTTATAACTGATTTTAGTGTATAAATAATATTTTTTATATATAAATTTGCATAAAATTAAAAGAGTAGATAATTTTTGTCCATGTATTTTTTGACATGTGTCTATCTTTCTGTGATTGGAAGTTGGCTCCCACCTTGGTTTTGGAGTCTGAAGATGAGAAAAGTCTATTTATTTAAAGTTTGTTCACGACTTCACGGTTCACCTTTACATATTAAAATTTGGTTTTTATACAGGTCTCTCAAAACAGTTGCAGTATTTATTTTATTCTGTTAATTCAAATAACTCAATAAACTTTTTTTAATATTTTACAATAATTTTGATCTTACAATTAAACATACATTTTTACACTTTTCACACATTTTTATTTTTAATATTGGGTTAACAGTGGTGTTTTTCTAAATTGTGATCTACTATGGTATTTTTTTAAAATGTGGGATGATTTAATTTACATGGAACAAATCGAACCGCTCGATTTTTAAGAGATACCGAGCTCGAACCGTCCGATTTTTGTACTCGGACTGTCCAATTTGTGTACCCCAAATTTTTAAAATATTTTAAACACAAATCAAACCGATTTGTATGCCTTCCATAATTTAAAAAAATACAAAAAATTATCACGATAAAATATAACACTCATCCTACTTCCATATCCAAATTTTTTAAGTGTCTTTTCAAGCTTACATGTTTAAAGGATAAAAATCACCATAAATCATTAACCCCCGCTGCCGCCGCCTCCCTCTTCTCCCCTACTTTTCCCTTTTCTCTCTTCCAACACCAGCAGAGGCACCACCGCCGGCATTGTTACTCTGTTCTTCACATCTCCTACGCCGTTCACCTCTTGCGTCACTGCTCCCGTCTCTCCCCCATTGGATGCTGCAAGCGTCTCTTCCTGCTTGCCCGTGTCGCTGCCGCCAGCGTCTTTTTGCCACTGTTGGGCAAACCTTTGAACCCGTCACTTGACTAGTTCAGTTCTCGCAACCTTACTCTTTCATCCACTCACACTCACTCTGCGTCTCTGCTTCGCCTCTCAGACCTCCTCGCCGCCACTGCCTCGTCTCCACTGTCCCTTGACATCGCCTTTCACCACTCGATTTGTGTACTCGCCTCTTCCTCTGAGCCTCCGCGTCTTGCCGACTCGCCATGCCTTTCTCTATCGCCGTCAGTCTGTCACGGTCCCACTGCGTTGCCCCTCCCTTTCCTTGGCCAATTTACGGTCCATCTGCAGCCAGCAGGTAGGCCGTTGCCATTACCTCTGCTCTTTTTTCTTTTTCTTGATGATATAATGTGATTTTAGGTTTAGGTTGGGTCTTTTTGATACAAGTTTAGCTGTGATTTTGGTTTAGGTTAGGTATTTTTTAAGGGTCAAGTATATTTTTGTCTTGAAGTATGTCAAAAGGTTGAAAAATATTAGTTTTTTTTATTTCAATTTTCTCCTAAAAGTTTTTGATTTGCATGAAATGTACCAGGAAGCTAATCTTTTAAGAAATTTAGGATTAATTCAGCAATAATTTCTTAAGTAACCTTTTCACACAAGCAACTGCCCCTAATTGTCAAACATTATTGCTAAATTGGTCATAAATTTCTTAAAAATTGAGCTGTTGGGGTAATTTGATGCAAATTAAAAACTTTTAGACAAAATTAAAACAAAATAAAATTTAGTATTATTTTTGAAAGTTTTGACAAACTTCAAGACAAAAAGTATACTTAACCTTTTTATGAACTGTTGGCAGCTAGGTTTAGTTTGATTGTTATTTTTTAGCATATGCATTATGTTGTATTAGACTAGTTAAGGGTAGATTGTGTACTTTTTGATATGAATTTGTCTATTTCTCAGGTATGACAATTTGTCTTCTGAAACTCTGTTTATTACTATTTAAACTATGTTTGAAATATGGATAAAGACAATGTTTATTTCGATTTAAGTCTTGACGACAATGAAGATTATGCTTGTAATATGGTTGAAGAATATTTAAGTCCCTTTTTTTTAATTTTTCTTTGAAAATCCTAGCAACCCCTTTCTCAGTTCTCACTTCCTCTGTTCCTCAGCTCTTCTTCAAGACCATAGTGAGTCCTCTCATCACTCCCAGTTTCTCTTCACTTCACGTCTTCACCCTAAAAAAGAATAGAGCTTTTCTTGTTTCCCCCAAAAAAAACCGTAGCCTCCTCTACCGCCACCGCTGTTTGTCGTGCCCAAAAGCTTCGTCTATTCGTCGTGCTCCAGCCCCTCTCCTCGTTCCGCTGTTCCCCGTCTCATGAGATATTTTGTGCTTAATTTGAGTGATTTATACAATCCTTCACCTACTTATTCACATTAATTGCATGGTTTTACTTTTCCTCCCTTATTATGTCATATCGTGAAAAACATGTTTCCTAAGCTTTGAAAATTAATTATTTTAATTACCTTTATTTCCATTCGATGCCATGATTAGTGTGTTGAGTAGTTTCAGAGTTTCTAAGGCAGAATGACTTAAAGGATGGAAAAGGAAACATACCAAAGGGAAAGGAGAAAGCAAAACGGAGCTTTAAGGAAACTGGTATTCACGTGATCGCATGGACGACGCGATCGCGTGCCAAGCACGAATCAGCAGCGACGCGGCCGCATGACTGACGCGACCGCGCGCCTCTAGCAGAACGCACATGACGAGGTCGCATGACTGACGCGACCGCATGGCAAGGAAAAGCTTCGAATAACGCGACCGCGTGACCCACGCAGACGCGTGACAGAGGCCACGCACCAGAAAATTACAGAACATGCCCCAGCGAGGTCTAAAGCCCTTTTTAGCCCAAATCCAAGTCCAGAAGGCATAGACCAGAGGTTATGAAGTGGGGGAATGCATCCATTCAAGAGAGCCGACATAATTCTACTTTTCCATGATTTAGATTTAGTCTAGAGAGAGATTCTCTCTCTCTCTTTTTAGGATTTAGGATTTCTTCTTGTTTTAAGAGTAACTCTGGATCCAGGTTTTAATGTTCTTCTATTTTAGTTCCATAATTATTTATTCCGGCATTTGAATTGATCATTTACTTTTATAATTTAATTTATGAATTATTCCATGTTCCAGATTATTATTTGAATTAATGATATTGAGGTATTTTCAGTTTATTACTGCTATTGTTAATTTATGATTATCATTGTTTACGAATTGAAGATATTTTATTCCAGCAATTTTACTTTTTTCCCTTTTGGTTCTGATTAAGAATTTAGTAACTCAACAGTTATTAGACTCAACATAATTAATAACCGTTATCTTGCTGATTGAGCTGAACCTGAATAATCCCAACCTTTTCTTCGGAAATAATTAGGATTCAAAGGTCAATTTAATTAGTCCCTTGACTTTCGTTTACCCTGGCAAAGGTTGACCAAGTGGAGTTTAGATTCAACTTTTATTATAGTTGAGAGAGATAACTAAGTTAGACCTCTAAATTCCCTTATCTTGCCAAAAGTTATTTTACAGTTATTATTTATTTTTAATTGCCATTTAATTCACTCATCATTTAAATTACTTGCTTCTCACCTTCTAAACCCCAATTACAACCTTTATAACCAATAATAAGAACATACTTCCTCGCAGTTCCTTGAGAAGACGACCCGAGGTTTGAATACTCGGTTAACAATTTCTAAAGGGGTTT
>NC_029773.3:32051177-32051857 GCF_000817695.3 Arachis duranensis | reverse complement strand
CCTGAAAGACATGGTGTACAACCTTATAACTACCAACAAGCCCCACCCCGTGCATATGAACCGTCCTTTCAACATAACCTCGAACCACCACACTCACAAGCTTCTCATCACCATTCGCCATCATATAATCCTTCCTTACCCCAATACCAATCCAATCATTCCCAGTCATCACCACTTCCCTATGTACCATGTCTAAGTCCAGCAAACCGCGAAGCAGAAGATCGTCTAAAAGAAACAATAACTAAATTTCAAACAACCATTCAACAACTGGAGCACGCACTAATCCAATGGGCCACTAAACACTCAAATATACAAGGATCAACAACAGCTCCATGTGGACAACCCGATGAAGAGCGTACCATGAAAGAAATACTAGAGACTCTAGTGGACAAGGCAGAGAATGAATTCGTACTAGAACAAGTGGAAGAAGCTGTCATTGTTCAAGAAGAAGAGTTGGTTGAAGATCTAGGCGATGCTGAACTTCCTTGGGAATCCAGAATTGAGGAAAACTTCGTCCAGGATGCTACAGTTGATGCTAAGGAAGATACTGTACAATCTCCAAGGCAAGTCGTTTATGAGGAATCCGACGGAATAATCCAAGAAGCAAATTCCCTTGATGGTGATATTCACAAGTCCAGCTCTCTTGGTGATGAACTTGCGTCCGCAAGTGAATTCTCTGA
>NC_029773.3:32046278-32050951 GCF_000817695.3 Arachis duranensis | reverse complement strand
GAGGGAAATGACTCGTACTCAGAGCTGGTGCACAAGGTTCAATAAGGTTCCACGCTTCACCTCGAGTTACACGGATTGATATCATACCCAATTGCACGGATCATGGAGAACGTTTGGTCACCACGGTGAGATTCTACTTTTTAAACTGCCCGGATGGAGACATGTAGATCAGGACGGAGGCGGATTTAGAAGCAAGGCTTGGAATTCTGGAGTTTATTCTGACATTTGTCGTCCCAGGAGCCGAACAATATATTTAAAGTTGCTCAGAAGCTTTACATGCCTAGTTTGGGACCCTGGAGGCTATTGGCATTCCAAGCACTAGTGGAAATTTTTGGACGAATTTAAACATAAACCACCATAATAGGATACTCTTCCAATGTCCAACTTAAGGACTTTAACTAAAAGTGCCAAGTGGGAGACAACCCACCATGGTATGGTCACTTCTTTTTTAATTTATTCCTTGTTAATTGCTTTCATTTTTCCTTTTTCATTTTAATTTATTAAACCTGGAATCATGCATAAACATTCATGATAGTCATTGTATTCTGCATTTTTTCATGCATAAAAAAAAAGGGTTGCACGACGCGACCGCATGCCCCATGCGATCGCGTCATATTGCGAAAACACCACCCGCGGCGTAAGGATCCAACGAACAAAAAGTTAGGCTGGAATTGTGCGGCCCTTGTGCATTTCGCGCAAATTGGCCCACGCAATCGCATGCCCCATGCGATCGCGTCACTTGCACAATACCAACCCTACGCGACCGCGTGACCGACGCGATCGCGTCGCATGGATTGCACGTCACTCCAAAAAGAGACAGAGAGTTGCGCTGAAATGGTGCTGGAGTCGTGCGTTTAGCACGAATTCCAGCGACGCGATCGCGTCAACCTTCTTCCCCCCTCTCATGCGATCGTGTGCCCCACGCGATCGCGTCACCCCCATTTTCGCCCCAACTACGCGATCGCGTGCCCTACGCGGCTGCGTGGATTCGAAAGTATAACCCCCTCAGCCACGCAAACCCTATCAGTCGCGCAGCCTCCCCCACCCCCAATCCTCTTCTCCCTCTCTGCTCCCTCTCCCTCCAACCACCACCAGGCCGCCACCGCCGACCACCCAGAAACCGCCGACCACCCCGTACGCCACTGCCCCAACAACCTTCCCTCCCTTCTTTTCCCTTCCTCCTCTTCCTCTTCCCCCTTCACCACTGCCCCCGCGAGCACCGCCCACCACCGCACCGGACGCCGCCGCAGCCACTTCTTCCCTTTTCCACCCCTTCCGCTTACCAGGTTCCGCAACACGCAACCATTTTTATCCGTTCGTCATTTTTTCTGTATTTTTTCTGTTTCTATTCATAATTAGGATAGCTAGACTTGCATGTTGTAGTGGATTTTTAGGTTGTTAGGTAGCTTAGGCTGTGATTAGTGGATATAGGTCTATTTCCTTGCACTGTTCTTACTTCTGTTTTATCCTATGTGCAAATCTGTTGCTGCTATATTCATGATTCATCTGCTACTTTCCTGTATGTTGCTGCTGTTTACATTGAGTTTTTTATGTTTCTTTTATATCTATGTACATGTAGCTTGCTTTCTTTTAATTCATATGAACTGATATGATTGCTGTTTATTTTCCGGGACAATCCAATTTTAGCCAGAATGCTGCCCAATTTTTTTTTTTTGACAATTATTTTCATTCATGTTTTGGTTTGGCATTTCTGAACTTTGTTTTACTCTGCTTTACCCAGCCCATTTCATGAATGCTATGGCAGACTTTCTTATCCTCTTTGATTTCTTGGTTCATAAACTGCATTTGTGATTCACTGATTCCAATTTTTGCTTTTTTTTTATTATTTCTATTCGAATCAGCATCACCCTGTTTCTCTTGTTCGATTATGAGTACTTCTATTCATACCTGTGAATCACTGTTATATGGAATTTTTCTATGCCACTTACTTTAACCCGCACTTTACTAACTCCCTAATTTTAATTTACTAATTTCTTTTTCAAAATTCTAACCATACTAACCCTTTTGATCTCTTTTCTGATTATTTTCACTTTCCTCTAACTTTCTCACTATGGCATATTGATTTTTTTCTCTTTCCATTTAACACTCATTCATCCACATTTCCATTACTCATTTTCCTTATTTTATTTTTCCCTTAGCGCTTTGAGTTCCCTTTGTTTGCATTGCCTATTTGCTTTCCTATTTTATCCATATCCTGGTTTTCTATTTTTCAGGATGTCTTCTTCACAAAGGAAAGGTAAAGGCAAGGCTACTGGCAAGCGAAAGCGTGGAGCTTCCTCCCAGTCCATCATTGCTCTAATGCACGATTCTTCATGGCGGGAGAAGAACTTCACACAGCAGGAAAAAGCCGACCAGCTGCTCCCTTCGACTGATCCTAAAAAATTTACAAACTGGTACTGTGAACTGAAGTACCCGACTTTTGCAAACTCCAGAAATCTATACCTAGAACGAACTCTGAAAATTCCAGAAGCCCTCCAGCAGTACACCACTGAGCAAATCAAACAAAGGGGCTGGTTCTTTCTGGAAAGAACACTGACAGAGGTCAACGCATCTTGGGTCCGAGAATTCTATTGCAACTACTACCTTACTGCCCTTGATGCAGTAAACCTGAGGGGAAAGCAAATTCTGGTCACTGAGGAGGCCATAGAGACCATTCTCCAGCTCCCAGCCAAGTCTGATCAGCCAGATGGTTATGCACAGGTTGAGGAGGACATGAGTCAGATGCAGTTTGATTGGGATGCCGTGAAGGCACGGATAGCTCTCGACCTGACAGTTCCTTGGGAAATGGGTCAGAACACTACTATGCCTAGAGGGATCAAGAGAGTGTACTTGAATGATGAGGCTCGGCTATGGCATCAAATCTTGAGCAACTATGTGATGCCGAGTACTCATGAGACTGAGATCCCGGTTGCCATGATTACCCTCCTCTGGTGTGTGCTGGAGGGTAAGGACCTGTACTTGCCTCGTTTTATCCGGCTTTATATGGCCAGGACCCACGTCCGAGGCACCCTCCCCTTTACTTATCTGGTTACACGGCTAGGCCGTCAGGCTGATGTACCTTGGCAGGATGCCGATGAGCGACCACCAGCAGCGGACTGCAGGAAGATCATCCCGCACAGCAGGAACTTCCTTGCTTTTGGCTACAGACCACCACATGTCACTGCTACTGATGAGACAACCCCTCCGTCTGCTGGACCCTCTTCATCCACAGCTGCCGCTGCTTCCACCACTGCACCTCCACCCGCCTCTGAGCCGGTTTATCACCTCGTGCACCGTCTATTCCGCCAGCTTGATCAGATGGAGCGCCGTAACAGGCGCCGGTATGAGAGATTGGAGCGCTGCAGCAGGTGACGCTATTCCCATCTAAAGCTGATGATCAGACAGGGTGCCGACATCCCCTCCGAGCCCGACACTCCATCAGATCCATCAGAGGAGGAGGAGGATGAGCACGAGGTGGAACCTCATTCCTAGGCAGAGACTCATTTCCAGGAGGAGACTCATCAGCAGGCAACCACTGAGCAGGCTGCCCTGCATCAGGAGGCTATGCCCCAGCTTGAGGTTGCGGATTCGGAGATCCCACTCCAGTCAGTCCCTCCTCTACAGCAGCCAGACTCTCAGCCCACCACCGCCACAGAGACGCCAGCTACCATCCCTCCCAGTGATGGCACTCCTTCACACCCGGCTTGATTGAGCATCGGGGACGATGCTTCATTTTAAGTGTGGGGAGGTCGCCATCTCTGGCATTTATTTTGGTGAACCACTACATACTTTTTCTTTTATTTTGGATATTTTTCTGTATTTTTCTTTTTACTGTTATTTTCTGAGTACTTATACTTTGCTTTTATGTATTTTTACTCTATTTTCTGCATTTTGCATATTTAGTTCTTATTTTAGCCCTTTAGTTTATTTTAGTTATTTAGTTTAGTTTGTAATTCTGATTTATTAGTGGATTAATTAGTATAGTTTACCCCTTTTTAGCATAAGATAGTACAGTTTAAATAGAAAAATATAAAAGGGAAGTAAGCTAGGTAATTGAACATATCAGATTTAAATCCATAAACCTTGTATATAGCATTACATGATGTAGTTAAGCTGACAACATTTCATCAAGGAGGAACATTAAAACTTTAAAAGCTATCCTAAGTAATTTTTTTATGAGAATAATGGGAATTTTTAACTAAACCTGCATACAATATATAAATGATATATGATGCTTGAGTTAGAGAACACACAGCCTGTGAGTCTTGAGCTTAAATTGTATGGTTGCATTCAAACCATAATTTCATTTTTGTGTGTTACATTTCTTTTTATTCTGATGTTCTTTCCTTTGCTTTAATCTATATGTCCAATTATAGAATATAGAATAGATACATACCAAGAGAATGATTGAGGCCATCATTTGATTTTAGCTCACTTACCCCAAATTAGCCTACCTTTTACATCACCCTTGTTAGCCCCCTTGAACCTTTTAAAACCCCTTTATTCTATTTAGCCAAATTACTAGCCTTAAGCAGAAAAACAAAAGAAAATCCCAAGTGAATCCTTGGTTAGCTTAAGATAGAAAATCATGAATAGAATTAATTATGGGAAACCTTGTGGGAACATGAGTGATAAGAACAAAGGATTAGGAAGATTAAAAAGAAATAAAAAAA
>NC_029773.3:32019845-32045950 GCF_000817695.3 Arachis duranensis | reverse complement strand
ATAACTCCTTGAGAATGTGAATTAACTTAGCTACATGTAAGCTTTATATATGAGTGAATAAATTAGAGTTGCATGATGCATCATTCATTTAGGTAGTTGCATTTAATTTAGATTGCATTGCATTCCATCATTGTAACCTCATTTATTTACCTTGGATTTAGCATGAGGACATGCTAGTGTTTAAGTGTGGGGAGGTTGATAAACCCATATTTCATGAGATATTTTGTGCTTAATTTGAGTGATTTATACAATCCTTCACCTACTTATTCACATTAATTGCATGGTTTTACTTTCCCTCCCTTATTATGTCATATAGTGAAAAACATGTTTCCTAAGCTTTGAAAATTAATTATTTTAATTACCTTTATTTCCATTCGATGCCATGATTAGTGTGTTGAGTAGTTTCAGAGTTTCTAAGGCAGAATGACTTAGAGGATGAAAAAGGAAACATACCAAAGGGAAAGGAGAAAGCAAAACGGAGCTTTAAGGAAACTGGTATCCACGCGATCGCATGGACGACGCGATCGCGTGCCAAGCACGAATCAGCAGCGACGCGGCCGCATGATTGACACGACCGCGCGCCTCTAGCAGAATGCACATGACGCGGTCGCATGACTGACGCGACCGCATGGCAAGAAAAAAGTCCGAATGACGCGACCGCGTGACCCACGCGGATGCGTGACAGAGGCCACGCACCAGAAAATTACAGAACACACCCCAGCGAGTTCTAAAGCCCTTTTTGGCCCAAATCCAAGTCCAAAAGGCATAGACCAGAGGTTATGAAGTGGGGGGAATGCATCCATTCAAGAGAGCCGGCATAATTCTACTTTTCCATGATTTAGATTTAGTCTAGAGAGAGATTCTCTCTCTCTCTTTTTAGGATTTAGGATTTCTTCTTGTTTTAAGAGTAACTCTGGATCCAGGTTTTAATGTTCTTCTATTTTAGTTCCATAATTATTTATTCCGACATTTGAATTGATCATTTACTTTTATAATTTAATTTATGAATTATTCCATGTTCCATATTATTATTTGAATTAATGATATTGAGGTATTTTCAGTTTATTATTGCTCTTGTTAATTTATGATTATCATTGTTTACGAATTGAAGATATTTTATTCTAGCAATTTTACTTTTTTCCCTTTTGGTTCTGATTAAGAATTTAGTAACTCAACAGTTATTAGACTCAACATAATTAATAACCGTTATCTTGCTGATTGAGCTGAACCTGAATAATCCCAACCTTTTCTTCGGAAATAATTAGGATTCAAAGGTCAATTTAATTAGTCCCTTGACTTTCCTTTACCCTGGCAAAGGTTGACCAAGTGGAGTTTAGATTCCACTTTTATTATAGTTGAGAGAGATAACTAAGTTTGACCTCTAAATTCCCTTATCTTGCCAAAAGTTGTTTTACAATTATTATTTATTTTTAATTGCCATTTAATTCACTCATCATTTAAATTACTTGCTTCTCACCTTCTAAACCCCGATTACAACCTTTATAACCAATAATAAGAACATACTTCCTCGCAGTTCCTTGAGAAGACGACTCGAGGTTTGAATACTCGGTTAACAATTTCTAAAGGGGTTTGTTACTTGTGACACCCAAAACGTTTGTATGAAAGGACTTTTGAAGGTTTAGAAACTATACTTGCAACGAGGATTTATCCGCAAATTTCTAGACCACGCAAAAGTTCTCTCATCAATTAGTCCATATTCTACCTGAAGAAATTTTCTTTTGAAACATTGTGCAGTATGGAATCAGATGATATTTTTCTGAAATTGTGAATGCTTTATCTTTTCTAGATTTTGAATTTGATTATGTTATTCCTGGTTATTCAGCTGGAAATATTAGAGTAACTGGACAAATGAGAGAAAGATTATTACTAATTGTGTCAATTGCTCTGAAATTTATTACTTTGCTCTATCATCATGTTTATTTGACAATTGTGAACTAAAAAACTCTGATCCTTGCATTCTCTCCGTTTTGACTCTCGCCCTCTCCTTTTCCTTTCATCACTTCCCCACAAGCTTGAGCATATAGATAATATTTATCAAGCTTAGAACATAAATAACCTATAGAAGATATTATTTGATATTATGAGATATTTAAGGATAAACTACTTCTCTAAGACTCACCCTCAAGCTAAAGTTACTAAGCTATAAGCTTTTTACAATAATACTTATGGAAATATAATATGAAGACTAAAGAAAGGCCATCTGTATCTGCTGGAAACATGTTAGGGCCAGCAAGAACTGCTGAAGATGTGCAGGGGCCTGTTGCGACTTATGGAGTTGTGCAAAGGTAGCTGGGACTGTTGGTGACTTGCTGGGACTATCCAGAATTGCTTGGGCCAGTAAGGAGGTAAGGAACCTAGGATAGCGACTTGGTTGAGCAGTCATCGTCTTTCAAAGAGGCCATAAATAGCATATAACTAGCAAAGACTGTGAATGACAAATATTACCATTGGTATGGTTCACAATGGGAGGGTGGAAGGAAAACACAACCCAATATTCGTCACTTTGGCTGCGTTTGGTTCTGAGAACAGAACAAGATAAGACAGAACATTGATAACAAGACACAATAGACTGAGACACAAAGATTAATGTTCTTGTATTTTGTTTGGTGATAAACTAGAACAAAATATAAAAGTCTAATTTACTCTTATTTTTTCCATACAAAAATTTAGGACGAAAAATATGACGAAAAACATAATTTTGAAAATTTGGTAGAAATATTGAAAGAAAAAATAAAAAATAAATTGTCTCTTGTTAGTGTTTCTGTGTCCTTGACAGAAAGGACGCAAAATACACTAATTTAGTGACCCTACACGCATTGTCTCTGTCTATGTTTTATCTATCAAATATAATTTGTATCTCTGTATCTTCGATGTTCCGTGCCTATAAACAAACGCAACCATTGTGCCAAGAGGATTAGATACCAAAAGTAAGAATAGGAAGATGCTGGAGGAGGTTACACAGACAACAAAGGGGTCAGACTTGCACTATTAGAAACAGGAGATAAATACTCAAATAGTCATGGCACCCATTTGGGATAAATCAAGTTTGATACTGTAGTGGACTAGCGGCTTGATCAAGGAGATAAACACATATGCAAAGATAGCACAAAGAGGTGAGAATTGAGGTGTCAGTAGCTGCAGGAGTTGGCAACAGAATACAGTGGTTGATGTTCCCTCTGGCACTAGTGGAAGTGAAGTTGGTGACTTGTTTGTCAGAGATATGTTGAATGTGGCAACACGTGGCTTGTCGAAGAGCAACACTGTTGACAAGGTTGGAGAGGTTGGGCATTGCTGGATGCCAAGGGTGTGGTCTTTGGTCAGATTTGACAATGGTGGACGGCAGCAGCGCCGCAACAGTTTTCAAGGAGGATACCATGTCTTTGATGTTATATTAAGATTCATGGTTACTCAGCTGGAAATATTAGAGTAATTAGACAAAAAAGAGAGATTATTACTGATTGTGTGAATTGTTATGTATCATTACAAGGGAAAAGGTAAACATATATAGAGAGGAAAGTGATAAATCTAGAGTACCTTCTCAACTACTCTCCATAAATGCACCGTCCAAATTACTTACCACTATCTAACAATGATATCTCTCTTCATATTTCAACACATTACTCTTGTTTGCTTCTAGTGTCTTAGCCTATTTTATTATTCATTCAAATTGCTTAATTGGACTCAATATGATATGATATGCTTTTATAAGTTTTACAATCATGCTGATGCATATGGCATTCATAACCCCCAATTACATTGCCTGCTAGTGAGATGAATCATGATACTTTATAATTGTGAATAAGTTAATGAGCATTGTAGTTGGACTTGGATCTCAATAGGGATATAGTTATTCTCTGCTAGTGCCAGAGTTGTTGCCCATAAGTGTGTCTGATACATGCTTCAAAAGTTTGTGTCATGAATAATTTAAGTATTATTTAGTAGTTATTAGTTTATATTTTTTAAATATTAGAGTGTTTAATATAATTTCATGTACTTTAATTTTATTTATTTAGTTAGTAGATTGTGTTTTATGTCAGTGGGCATAGGGTTTTCTTTATTTTAACCTAATATGAGGCTGTAAATATTTCCTAAACTATTGTAGTCGTCATTGAGAAATTAGAGGTGTGAAAAATCACTTTTTTGGTTTTGAAACCATCATATGGACAAGTGAGGTCGAGTGAGTCACTCTCTTGTTGCATCGAAAAATTGGATAGAAGATTGAGTGATTTCCTTCGATTCAATTCTCAAATTATAGTGTTGACAAGTTAAGTAGAGAGAATCCTTTTGTTGTTGCATCAAAAAATTGGATAAAAAGTAGCGTAATTCCCTTTGTATTCAATTTCAACCTATTCTGTTGTTTTCTATTTTAATTTCAATTTATCTTTTTATTCAATTTCAGTGTTTATCTTTTTGTTTATCCTTCGTTTTGTATCAGTGTCTGACTTTGATGTGGTCTTATTCTTAATTTATTTTGATTTGTGTTCTTAGTTGGCGCTTTCAAGTGCAATGCCAAAAGGATTGTCTGCATATTCCAAGCTATTATTATAACTTAGAAGCGAACTAGTTTAGGCTAGGAAATCAAAATTTGTGATCTTATATTTGTAGTGATGGCAATGAAATAAGAACCTAAATATTTGATGGCAAAATCTGTTTCATTGGTCTGTGGGATTTTCTTGATTAGATTTTCTCTGCTTGTTCACATGTTTTGTTGTTTTACTGTTCTACATTTTTAGTATGGGGTTAGTCCCTTGTTCTTAATTAAGTAGTTGTTGATGTTATCAGTAGAAGATAACTGAATGCTTTTATTGTTGATATACATGATAATGATTTTCTTTTTCACAATATTTCACTGCGGACTTTGGTGTTCAATTGAAACTACCTAGTTAATACTTAGTACAAGTGAATATTATAGTTGTAATCACTAAACTAGTACTTTGAGTAGAGCATAGCCCTAAGATGGAATCACAAAATTGAGCTGCAATATTTTTAACCTAACATGACCTTTTTTTTAATTTTGTATTGATGCAGTTTTAGGGAAGGTTAAAGATTTCTTAGGAGTGATGTCAGAAGCAAATAAGCGGCTGGAACTTGATGCGAAGGTTCAAATTTGAGTTCTGATTGAAGTCATATTTTTATTGTTTCACAACCATTTTCTCCCTTTGTTCTCCTATCTATTTTCTTGTTGCTTTGTAATTTTTAGGTTCATCCTGAGAGTTACAATATTGAAGAGCTCACTGGAAATGAATCCAAAGTTATTGAAATGGTAATTCATTGTTCAATCCATGTCATATCTTCTATGTATGATTCGTGCTACTGACCTGCAAATAGTTGATTATTGCATTGGGTTTTTTGCTCAATCTTTTTCTTTTTAAGGATTTGATGCTTGGTGTTGCGGATCTTAATACGCTTGAGGCTGTGGCTGCTGCTGAATCAGTAATTTCCAGTTGTCAGCCTGTGATTTCATTGGCCGCTGATGGCAAAGACACAGACACAGATTTAGATGAAAGCAGTACTGAAGATGATAACGAGGATGATGGAATCAGAAGTGGTGATGCTGGAAATGATGGTAGAAAGCCTTCATCTCTTGATGATGAAAAAAAGAAAGGGAAATCATAATTTTGAAAAACAAGCAAGGATAGTTGAGCTCTCCTGAACTCGATGGTGTGTGGTAACTGGTAAGGGGTTATGAGAACTAGATGCATGAGTTGGCATATATTGTTGTATGTACTTACTAAGATGATATCAACAAGAATCAAAATGCATCTGTTACACTAGGGTAGGAATATATTGTTTGATTTTGGCTTATGTTTGAGATCAAACAATAGCAGCCTCCATATGAGTTAATTTAGTGGGAACTCCTAAATGAGCTATGCATGTATTTATGCCCTTAATGGCAGATATGCTCTTGCTGAATTTCAGTGTTTTTAACTTTTAGAGCCATTTTCCATGCAATATGTTAATTTATGCAACCTGTTAATTTTCAAAACAGCCGTGTTTCTACTATAAGTTATAGCAAGTGATGAGTTTAATTTTGATGCATTGACAGTGTAAACATTTTATGCAGTTGTTCATTTTTCGTTTTTTGAATGATCATTTACAAGGTTAATGTGAAAAGTATTATTTTTGCTGATATCGGGTTATATAATTAGATGTAAGTACAAAACTGTTTTACACTGATATCAAAATTAAATTCAGCAATTGATAACAAAATGAATAGTGTAGTAGTTTCAAATAGGTATGAAGTTGCAAACTTAGATAGTCACCAATAAATTTCATGAATGAGGTGATTTCCCTTATGTATTTTTCAGCTTTGTCTGATAAAGTAGTATATTAACCCAAATATATCACCTATATACTATATAGTATAGTTGACATGACATTTTCTAAAATTAAAGAAAATTGTATTTCAATTTTCAAACTTAGTATTTTGAAATTAGCGAGGATATGGATCAATAATTGAGGCTTCATTGACTGATTCTTGTGCTGGTTTTTTTGTCGATGTGTTTGATCCTGTATTCAGCAAAAATGCAGGTTCTGAAGGTACTGCGAGTGTGACCGAATGATTATTAAGCATGAGTAAAACTGTAGCCATGGTTGGTCTATCAGCTTCATTTGTTTGAACACATAGTAAAGCAATGTCGATCAATCTCATTATTTCATTCTGTGAACTATTTCTTAATGTGGTATCTACAAAGTTTGAAATTGTCTCATCCTTCCAATTTCTCCATGCCTGTAAGAATTTTCTCAAATTAGTATCCTTTTATTAATTTGTGCTAACAATTAATCTTCCGAGCCCTTGCTATTAGGTCTGTGTGGTAACTCTTTAGGTACAAATAGATAAGGAAGGCATAATGAGAAAACAGTGATGACTTACAAAGTTCATGAGAGTTTCTGGATTCTCACTCTGACAATTGCCACTGCTTTTCTTGCCACTTACAATCTCAAGAACTAATACACCAAAACTATACACATCCGACTTGATTGAAAATAGTCTATAAATTTGATATTCAGGTGCCATATATCCACTACATAACAAGATAGGTAACATAGTGTCAATTAGTAAGCATAATGATATTAATACTAAAAGAAAACTAAGTAGATTTTAATATATACTTACTAAGTTCCAACAATTCTATTTGTATTAGAGTGAGTTTGACTTGTAGCAAATAGTTTCGCAGTACCAAAATCTGATATCTTAGGATTCATCTTTTCATCTAAAAGAATATTTGTTGCTTTGAGATCACGATAAATAATACGCAATCGAGAATCCTCATGAAGGTAGACAAGGCCTTGAGCAATACCTCCAATGATTCTGTGGCAGCTTTCCCAATCCAAATTTGCTCTCTTGCTGGGATCTACACATTTATATATTCAAAGCACATGAAATTTAAAATGATTTCATTAAACTTAATTTGAAACCAAAAAGAAAAAAATAGAGGCATTTAAACCTACCAAATATAAAGTGATCAAGACTTTTATTGGGTACAAATTCATAGACGAGTAACCTTTCTCTTCCTTCCAAACAATAACCAAGTAGGCTAACTAAATTTCGATGTTGAAGCTTAGCCAGTAACAACACTTCATTCTTAAATTCTAGGTCTCATTGACCAGAACTCCATGCCAACCTTTTTACAGCAATCTCTTGTCCATTAGTGAGAATACCCTAACAAGTAAAAACATACAATATATATAGCCAGAAATTATTTGTCAAGAATATATATATATATATAAGTTTTAAGAATACAAAACATAAACAACTTATCATTAAGAAATTCTGTCGTGGCAATTATTATAGTAGTTATGACACTTTAGTAACATTTAAAAATTATAGTTAAAGTTAAAGTCACATTTTTTTTAATTTGAAAAAAAAAGTGTGATCAAATAAAAAATGTGATGTTAAGTTTTGAAACTTTTTTTTGGTGTTTTATCAAACTTTCATGGCCACCACAATCATATCATAGCGATACTATAATTCACCTATCTAATATTACTACTATTACTGACCTTGTAAACAGCCCCAAATCCACCTTGTCCAAGCTTATTAGCATCAGAAAAGTCATTTGTAACGTCTTGTATACTCTCCAAGTTAAATTGTAATGACTCAACAATTTCCATATCTTCAGTGTTATCATCCTCTGGTGTTTGACATGGATGACAATTTAAATTAACCGGGTAATTCCCAAAATTGATAAAAAGAAAAAAAGTGAGTCTTTTTATGTTATAAGAATACATTGTACTTTTTTAGTATTAAGCAGCGTTTAGAAGTTGCTTTTTCAAACACAAATTAAAAGAGAGTTAAAGATAAATAATACATAATTTTGTTTGGTAGTTGAAGTATGTATAAAAAGTTTTCTATTTTAAGCGGAATATTTTTTATTTTCTGTCTTATAAAAAAGTGAAAATAATGGAGAAGAAAAACCTAGAAAAAACACAAATAAAAATTTGTCCTACATGTTCAAATTGCTATTAAGAATTAAATCAAACATTGAATGAAGCCATAGATCAAATTAAACATTTCAACTCACTTGAATTGCTTTTCCTTTGCTTCCTCTTTCTTAGATACCTGTTGCAGATAAAAATAAACATGAACATAATCACAGCCACTATAGGTACTGTTATAGTGATGACTAGTACTGAAGTGTGGCTTTTTCCTGCAAAATTTCATATATAATCCTTAGTGGGACATAAGATTGACATCAATTTCTTAATTAGATACTTATAATAAAGTTTAATATTTTTTAAAAAATAATAAAAGTGCATTAAGCTACTAGGGTTGATAAAGTGATAAGAAGTTTGGATAGTGTAACAAAGAAATAAAGCAAAGTGAATTTATCTTGATGAACAAGTATTTAACAGCAGAAGAGAAGAGTAAAATTATGCTACCATGATTAAAGTGACTATATATGTATTGTTAAAATTAAAATAATATTTTTTTATATTTTAATAACACTTTTTTTAACAATACTTTCTATACAAAGTGTTATTTAACAATACAGTTTTGCTAAAAAACTAATTAGGAGGATAGCCAACTAGAATCAACTAGTTGAAAAACAAGAAGTCTGTTATAAAAAAAATCTCTCACCATTCTAATTTTTTAAATTTTAAAATTAGAAATATAAATGATTGAATTAAGTTGGCTTAGGTCGTAGATGGCTCCTAAATTTTTTCTTTAACAATAAAAGAATATTATTTTAATTTTAAAAATATTTTTTAAAATACTATAACTAAGGTAGCCAATACAGCATGACATAATAGAACAACTCCTTTGGACATAATGCATTTTATGGACTTTACTTTTTTTATGTTTATTACGGGTAGTAAATACCTCCTGAAGACGGGTTAGTTACAGAGGTGGTAGTGGGCGGCAGAGATGCTAGCGGCGAAGGTGGCATATACGCCGTTGGCCCATAGAATTGATACGATGTCTCAAATCTCATAAAACAACTTGGCCTAACAATCCTACCACCCATGCTATCTTTACAACAATCTTTTGATATTCTTTCAATAGATTGAGCTATGCAGTTATCACAATCTTTTCCAGACAAATCAGGCGTGCACTGAACAAGACCATAAACATCATCAAAATTGGGAAGACTAAAGTTTCCCACAGCATACTTTAACCGAGAGTCACCAGAAGAAGCTTTTCTTTTCAAGCCATTCAACAAATCGTTCAATTTTGTATTGAACACATTCAAATCAGTGGCGTTTTTGTTGCTTTTCTTGTAATAAGCCAGTCCATTGTCCATCCGATCGAATATGCTGCGATTCGAGTATCGCAGCATACATAGTTCGTCGTTGTACCACCCGATAGCCACCTTGCGATTTGGACAAACCGCCGTGAGATTGGCTCTGGATTGGTTTAGGCAAGTTCGGCACTGCTCCGGCTTAATGTCTCCTCTACATAGTCCAATGGCGTACACTCTGTTTGGGTACTCGCCATATGAGACGTTGTGGAAACCGTAATCGATTTCTTTGTTGTTGAGAATATTTGACATAAGAGTGTTGAGGCTGGTATGGTAGGTGCTATTGGTTGTGTAGTTGCCTTCGATGTCTATGGTAAAGCTATGCTCATCACAGAAGTATTTGAACTCCTACGAAGTTACTGAAGCGTGTATTTATTTAAAGTTTGTTCACGACTTCACGGTTCACCTTTACATATTAAAATTTGGTTTTTATACAGGTCTCTCAAAATAGTTGCAGTATTTATTTTATTCTGTTAAATCAAATAACTCAATAAACTTTTTTTAATATTATACAATAATTTTGATCTTACAGTTAAATATACATTTTACACTTTTCACACATTTTTATTTTTAATATTGGGTTAACAATGGTGTTTTTCTAAATTGTGATCTACTATGGTATTTTTCTAAAATGTAGGATGATTTAATTTACAGAGTACAAACCAGACCGCCCGATTTTTAAGAGATACCGAACTCGGACCGCCCGATTTTTGTACTCGGACTGTCCGATTTGTGTACCCCAAATTTTTAAAATATTTTAAACACAAATCAAACCGATTTGTATGCCTTTCATAATTTAAAAAAAAATACAAAAAATTATCACGATAAAATATAACACTCATCCTACTTCCATATCCAAATTTTTTAAGTGTCTTTTCAAGCTTACATGTTTAAAGGTTAAAAATCACCCTAAATCATTAACCCCCGCTGCCGTCGCATCCCTCTTCTCCCTTTTCTTCCCCTTTTCTCTCTTCCAACTCCAGCAGAGGCACCACCGCCGGCATTGTTTCTCTATTTTCCACATCTCCTACGCCGTTCACCTCTTGTGTTGCCGCTCCCGTCTCTCCCCCTTTGGTTGCTGCAAGCGTCTCTTCCCACTTGCCCGTGTCGCTGCCGCCAGTGTCTTTTTGCCACTGTTGGACAAACCTTTGAACCCGTCACTTGACTGGTTCAGTTCTCGCAACCTTACTCTCTCATCCACTCACACTCACTCTGCGTCTCTGCTTCGCCTCTTACACCTCCTCGCTGCCACTGCCTCATCTCCATTGTACCTCGACATTGCCTCTCACCACTCAGTTTGTGGCGTCGCCTCTTCCTCTGAGACACCGCATCTTGCCGACTCGCCGTGTCTCTCTCTGTCGCCGTCAGTTCGTAACGGTCCCACTGCGATGCCCCTCCCTTTTCTAAAATGTAGGATGATTTAATTTACAGAGTACAAATCGGACCGCCTAATTTTTAAGAGATACCGAACTCGGACCGTCCGACTTTTGTACTTGGACTGTCCGATTTGTGTTTAAAAAATTTAAAAAGTTTGGAGTACACAAATCGGACGGTCCAATTTGTGTACTCAAAAATTTTTAAATTTTTTAAACACAAATCGGACCTTTAAACACAAATCGGTGGGTCCGATTTGTGTACCCCAAATTTTTTAAAATATTTTAAACACAAATCGATCGATTTGTATGCCTTCCATAATTTAAAAAAATACAAAACATTATCACGATAAAATATAACAATCATCCTACTTCCATATCCAAATTTTTTAAGTGTCTTTTCTAGTTTACATGTTTAAAGGTTAAAAATCACCCTAAATCATTAACCCCCGCTGCCGCCGCCTCCCTCTTCTCCCCTTCCTTCCCCTTTTCTCTCTTCCAACTCCAGCAGAGGCACCACCATCGGCATTGTTTCTCTATTCTCCAGATCCCCTACGCCGTTCACCTCTTGCGTTGCTGCTCCCGTCTCTCCCCATTTGGCTACTGCAAGCGTCTCTTCCCGCTTGCCCGTGTGGCTGCCACCAGCGTCTTTTTGCCACTGTTGGACAAACCTTTGAACCCGTCACTTGACCGGTTCAGTTCTCGCAACCTTACTCTCTCGTCCACTCACACTCACTCTGCGTCTTTGCTTCGCCTCTCAGACCTCCTCGCCGCCACTACCTCGTCTCCACTGTCCCTCGACATTGCCTCTCACCACTCAGTTTGTGGCCTCGCCTCTTCCTCTGAGCCTCCGCGTCTTGCCGACTCGCCGTGCCTCTCTCTGTCGCCGTCAGTCCGTCACGGTCCCACTGCGTTGCCCCTCCCTTTTCTAAAATGTGGGATGATTTAATTTACAGAGTACAAATCATACCGCCTGATTTTTAAGAGATACCGAACTCGGACCGTCTGATTTTTGTACTCAGACAGTCCGATTTGTGTTTAAAAAGTAAAAAAGTTTGGAGTACACAAATCTGACGGTCCAATTTGTGTACTCCAAAATTTTTAAATTTTTTAAACACAAATCGGTGGGTCCGATTTGTGTACCCCAAATTTTTAAAATATTTTTAAACACAAATCAAACCGATTTGTATGCCTTCCATAATTTAAAAAAATACAAAAATTATCACGATAAAATATAATATTCATCCTACTTCTATATCCAAAATTTTTAAGTGTCTTTTCAAGCTTACATGTTTAAGGGTTAAAAATCACCCTAAATCATTAACCCCCGCTGCCGCCGCCTCCCTCTTCTCCCCTTCCTTCCACTTTTCTCTCTTCCAACTCCAGCAGACGCACCACCGCAGGCATTGTTTCTCTGTTCTCCACATCTCTTACGCCGTTCACCTCTTGCGTTGCCGCTCCCGTCTCTCCCCCTTTAGCTGCTGCAAGCGTCTCTTCCCGCTTGCCCGTGTCGCTGCCGCCAGCGTCTTTTTGCCACTGTTGGACAAACCTTTGAACCCGTCACTTGACCGGTTTAGTTCTGGCAACCTTACTCTCGCATCCACTCACACTCACTCTGCGTCTCTGCTTCGCATCTTAGACCTCCTCGCCGCCACTGCCTCGTCTCCACTATCCCTCGACATCGCCTCTCACCACTCGATTTGTGGCCTCGCCTCTTCCTCTGAGCCTCCTCGTCTTTCCGACTCGTTGTGCCTCTCTCTGTCGCCGTTAGTCTGTCACGGTCCCGCTGCGTTGCCCCTCCCTTTTCTAAAATGTCGGATGATTTAATTTACAGAGTACAAATCAGACCGCCTGATTTTTAAGAGATACTAAATTCAGACCGTCCGATTTTTTATCTCGGACTTTCCGATTTGTGTTTAAAAAGTAAAAGAGTTTGGAGTACACAAATCTGACGGTCAAATTTGTGTACTCCAAATTTTTTAAACACAAGTCGGTGGGTCTGATTTGTGCACCCCAAATTTTTAAAATATTTTAAACACAAATCAAACGGACTTGTATGCCTTCCATAATTTAAAAAAATACAAAAAAATTATCACGATAAAATATAACATTCATCCTACTTCCATATCCAAATTTTTTAAGTGTCTTTTCAAGCTTACATGTTTAAAGTTTTAAAATCACCCTAAATCATTAACCCCCGCTGTCGCCGCCTCCCTCTTCTCCGCTTCCTTCCCCTTTTCTCTCTTCCAACTCTAGCAGAGGCACCACCGCAGGCATTGTTTCTCTGTTCTCCAGATCTCCTACGCCGTTCACCTCTTGCGTCACCACTCCCGTCTCTCCCCCTTTGGCTGCTGCAAGCGTCTCTTCCCGCTTGCCCGTGTCACTGCCGTCAGCGTCTTTTTGCCACTGTTGGACAAACCTTTGAACCCGTCACTTGACCGGTTCAGTTCTCGCAACCTTACTCTCTCATCCACTCAAACTCACTCTGCGTCTCTGCTTCGCCTATCAGACCTCCTCGCCGCCACTACCTCATCTCCACTGTCCCTCGACATCGCCTCTCACCACTCGGTTTGTGGCCTTGCCTCTTCCTCTGAGCCTCCGTGTCTTGTCGACTCGCCGTGCCTCTCTCTGTCACCGTCAGTCCGTCACGGTTCCGCTGCGTTGCCCCTCACTTTTCTAAAATGTGGGACGATTTAATTTACAGAGTACAAATCGGACCGCCAAATTTTTAAGAGATACCAAACTCGGACCGTCCGATTTTTGTACTTGGACTGTCCGATTTGTGTTTAAAAAATTAAAAAAGTTTGGAGTACACAAATCGGACGGTCCAATTTGTGTACTCTAAAATTTTTAAATTTTTTAAACACAAATAGGTGGGTCCGATTTGTGTACCCAAATTTTTAAAATATTTTAAACATAAATCAAACCGATTTGTATGCCTTCCATAATTTAAAAAAATACAAAAAATTATCACGATAAAATATAACACTCATTCTACTTCCATATCCAAATTTTTTAAGTGTCTTTTCAAGCTTACATGTTTAAGGGTTAAAAATCACCCTAAATCATTAACCCCCGCTGCCGCCGCCTCCCTCTTCTCCCCTTCCTTCCCCTTTTCTCTCTTCCAACTCCAGCAGAGGCACCACTGCCGGCATTGTTTCTCTGTTCTCCACATCTCCTACGCCGTTCACCTCTTGCGTTGCCGCTCCCGTCTCTCCCCCTTTGGCTGCTGCAAGCGTCTCTTCCCGCTTGTCCGTTGATAAACCACTATTTTATGGTTTATCTTGTGCTCAATTGAGTGGATTTTATCAACTCTTTACCCACTTATTCATAATATTTGCATAGTTTTATATTTCCTTCCTGATTTTGTACTATGATTGAAAACGTGCTTCTTTGATCTTATATTTGCTTATTATTAATCCTCTCTTATTACCATTAGATGCCTTGATATGTGTGTTAAGTGTTCTCAGAGATTACAGGGCAGGAATGGCTCAGAGGATGGAACAGAAGCATGCAAAAGTGGAAGGAATACAAGAAGTTGGAGAAATTGCTAAGCTGTTCAGCCTGACCTCTTTGCACTCAAACGGCTATAACTTTAGCTACAGAGGTCTAAACGATGCGGTTTCAGTTGCGTTGGAAAGCTAACGTCCGGGGCTTCAATTTGATATATAGTTTGCCATAGCTGCCCCGACGCCAGACGACGCGAACGCGTGGGTCACGCGGACGCATGACTTGGTAGGAACACAACCCGCGCGGCCGCGTGAGCCATGCGGCCGCGTCACTTTTCCGCGACCTGTACGTACCAGAATACACTGGGGGCGATTTTTGGGCTGTTTTTAACCCAGTTTGCGGCCCAGAAAACACATATTAGAGGCTATAAAGTGGGGGAATCCATTCATTCATGAAGAGGCTCTCACATTCACAATTTTAGGAGTAGGTGTAGTTTTTAGAGAGAGAGGCTCTCTCCTCTCTCTTAGGATTAGGATTTAGGATTTCTCTTGATTTTAGGAGTGACTCTCAATCCTAGGTTCAACGTTCTTTTACTTTATATTCCTCTTTTCACTTTCAGATGCTTCAATGCTTGTATTAGATATGTTGCCTATTTGGCTTATGCTACATTCATGTTATGATTTTCTTAATTAATATTAATTGAGGTAATTCAGATTTAAGATTGCTTTGCTCTGTTTAAGATTGCTTTCAATTTAACTTAGATATTTTTCTCCCTTTTGGCCTTGGTTAAATAATTGGTGATTCTTGAGTTATCAAACTCATTGTTGATTGAGAATTGGAATTCTTCAAGAATTAATTCATCCACTTAACTTACCTTCATAGTTAGAGGTTAATAAAGTGGGAGAAAAATCCAATTCTCATTACAATTGATAAGGATAACTGGGATAGGACCTCCAGTCTTCATACCTTGCCAAGAGTTTATTTTACAGTTATTTATTAATTTTTATTGCTTGAAAATATACCTGTGCACATTGCCCAAACTCCAAATTTTTCAAAACCCAAATTTACAATCTCCATAACCAATAATAAGAACATACCTCCCTGCAATTTCTTGAGAAGACGATCCGAGGTTTGAATACTTGGTTATCAATTTCAAAGGGGTTTGTTACTTGTGACAACCAAAACGTTTGTATGAAAGGACTTTTGAAGGTTTCGAAACTATACTTGCAACGAGGATTTATCCGCAAATTTCTAGACCACGCAAAAGTTCTCTCATCAACCATCTTGTTGCCTGAAGGTTTGTACCTCAGCTCTTAACCTGTTGATTCTTTGAGGAGGGTAGATTCTTGCCAAGAATTTGTTCACCACATCTTCCCAGGCTGTTAAACTGATCAGGGTAAAACTTGTCTCTCAACAAATTCCCATTCGGCAAGTGTACCGAATTTGTCGTCAAGTAAAAACTCACAATAGAGTGAGGTCGAATCCCTTTCAAATTTCAAATTTCAAAAATTCAAATTTCAAAAGTTAATTTTCAAATTCAAAATTTAAATAACCTTTTAATTTCAATTTGTTTTTATTTTTGTTTTTAATTTTTTTATTTGCTATCATGAACTCTCACCCCTTTGGCTTTGAGTCTGGTTACAATAATGTTGCAGGAAAAAGAAATTACAATGAGAACAGGCATCAAGGTTGGAACAATCAAAGATGGGAGGAGCCACAAGGACTTGATCAATCCTCATGGCAACAACCACCTCCAATGGACTATCAACAACCACCACCATATGCCTATGAACCCTTTCCTCAACATAACTTTGGACCACCAAACTCACAAGCCCCTTTCCGCCATTCACCTCCATATGACCCTAACCCTCAACCACCATACCAACCACCTTATGAGCCATATGAACCATATATAGAACCACCTCAATTCCAACCTAATTACTCCCAAGAACCACCGCTTCAATATTCATCATCTCCATATCCATCAATCCAAGAGCACTATGATCCTACTTATGAAAGCCGAGTACATCAAGAGACAAAGAATCGTTTCAAGGAAACAGTGGAGCGATTTCAGGCAACCATTCAACAACTGGAGCAAGTAGTAATTCAATGGGTTTCTAGGCGCTCAAATATACAAGGATCAGCCACAGCTCCATGTGGACAGTCTACTGAAGAGCGTAGCATGACGGAGATACAAGTAGAAGACGCTGTCATTGTTCAAGAAGAAGAAGAAGTGGTTGAAGACTTAGGAGATGCAGAACCTCCATGGGAAAGTCAAGACATAGAGCCTCCTTCCAAAACAGTTGAAATTGATGCTGAGGAGGGTGTACAACCTCCAAAGCATATCATAGTTGAAGACTTGGAAGAGGTTGATCAAGAGATGGAGATTCAAGAAGAAGAAGCACAACCTACCATGCCCTTGGAAAGCAATGAAGAGGAGATTGAATTGAAAGAGAGCTACCAAGAGGAAGAGGTTGAAATTAAAGAAGCTTGCAAAGAGGTGGTAATTATCAGAGAGGAGCACAAGGGAGTGGAGCTTGCAATTTCATTAAAATACCTCCCCCTAAGTTGCCATCATCCTTCACAACATTCAAGTGGGTAAAATTCATATCCCTTAGCTTTCTAATCCCACTTGAATATGGGCTACTGGAGACGGATGGTCAACTTAGAGCTCTTTGTGGCATCAAGAGTAAGAGGAAGATGGTCAGTGGTAAGAATCGTCCTGCAAGGTTCATCATGGTTGAAAGCTTTAAGTTTAAACGCAAAGGTTGGTATAAAGCTCAACTGAATGGGTCTAGGAAGCTGTTTGGTCACTGCAGTGAGAATTTAGGTCACCTTTCACCCGGTTGGAAAAATGCAGATCGAGACAAAAACGGGTGTAAAAGTAAAGTTTGGGATCTTGGAATCTGTTCTGGCATTTGTCACCCCGGGAGCCTAAGAATCTGTTTGAAGCTTCTTAAGGGCTTTACATGCTTAGTTTGGGATCCCGGAGGACACTGGAATCACAAACATTGGTGGATATTCCTGGATGAGTTCAAGCACAAGCCACCATAACAGGAAGCTCACCAAATGTACTTAAGGACTTTAACTAAAAGTGCTAGGTGGGAGACAACCCACCATGGTACGATCGTTCATTTTTCATTTTTATTTAGTTTTATTTGTTTTCTAGTTTTATTTTATTTTATTATATTGAACCTGGAGTTTTGCGTCACATTCATATTAACACTGCATTCTTCATTTTTCAAAAAAAAAGGGATTTACGCACGCGACGCGACAGCGTCGCTGACGCGTCCGCGTCATATGTGCGTTAGGAGGAAAAGAAATTGATCAGAGAGTTACGCAAGAGCAGGGCTGGAGGCGTGCCAAGGGCACAAATCGTCCCACGTGACCGCATCGCTGATGCGGCCGCGTCATTTGCAAAATGGCTTCCCCACGCGTCCGCGTTACCCACGCGACCGCGTGGCCCTGGATTTCGATGTAACAAGGTGTATGGCCGAAAGTTGAGCTGGAATTGGGCTGGACTCATGCTGGAAGCCCAAGCCCTACCACGCGACCGCGTGCCCCACGCGGCCGCGTCATTTTAAGAAAAAACCACCCACGCGATCGCTTCGACCACGCGACCGCGTCACCCTGGATTTTGGCAATACTAAGTTTTGAACAGAGAGTTGTGCGTTTTTCTTGTAAATTATTATGAAATTGTTTGACAATTATATATTACTTTTTGAAGGGTTGCTTGCATGTTCAATTTAATACTTTCAATAGCTTATTTATCATACATGCTATGTGTTTGTGAAAAAGCCCATATGGCATTATGCACTTCTCTATTATACTTTCTACTATTCAATGCTTGCTTTTCATAAACTCCCTTTACTATTTTATTAATTGAATATAATTGTCAATACAAACATGGTGATTTATTACAAGTGATGCTTGGTCTATGCTACTAATGCCCTTTGCCGGCATGCCAATAAACACCTTGCATTCACTTGTCCTTATATGCACTAGCTATTTTCAATTGATGGCTTTTCACATGTACTCGCGAGCATGTGTTAATGTCAATTACATCCTAATATGCATCCATCACCACTCTTCTGTTCTCTTCCTTGCTATATATCTATTTGAATTTAATTTACTTTCTCTTCCCTTCTTCAGGATGGCCACCAAGGAAAGAAAGGAGAAAGCTACTCCCAAACCGCCGGCAAGGAAAGGAACAAAAAGAGCTCAGCTGAGAAACCACAACCCCCATCCACTTGGAGCTCAGCTGAGAAACCACAACGCCCATCCACTTGCACATCTCAACATGCACCGAGGATGGTGCAATCTTTAAGTGTGGGGAGGTCGATACCGATCTCCATGGGTTAGTTATTTCTTGACTCAACACCAAAAATTTTTTATCTTATTTGTTTGTTCATTGTTGCATTTGCATAATTGATTGCATATTTGTTTGATTTTTTGCATATTTTACCACTTGGTTGAAGTAATATTTTCTTTTCCAAGAAACCTTTTAAAGTATTTCACTAATTTGAATAAAATTTTTTGTTACACTTGTTTGAAGAAATATTATATTGGAACATGGTTTAGAGCTCGAACACACAAAACCTGTAAGATTTTTGAGCCTAATTGATTGGTTGCATTTTATCAACCAATAATTTATTTTTGATGTGTGTTTTTCTCTCTAATATTGTGATCTTTGTCTTGCTTAATTCTATATTTTCATTATTTGATGTATACATGCACTTACATGATTGAGGCCTTTGTTTCACTGAGCTCACATACCCATATGGCCTTACCTTTCATTATCCCTTGCAAACCAATTTTGAGCCCATTATACCCATTTGTTCTTTATTTTAGCACATCATCAACTCTAAGCGAAAAACAATAATGTCCTTAATTTGAATCCTTGGTTAGCTTAGACTAGTGAAAGTGCTTATGATTTAAGTGTGGGAAACTTGTGTTTGGAAACATTTGGTTTGAGAATTGAGTATGTTAGAAATTTCTGAAAATGTGAAAGAAATGTTTAGGACATGTTTATGCATTCAATAATTTAATCATATGCATTGAGAAAAACAAAAGAAAAATAATATAAAAAAAAGAGAGAAAAATAAAAGAAAAAGAAAAGAAAAGAAAAGAAAAAGAGCAAATAAAAGGGGGCAAAATGCCCCAAAGTGAGTGGTGAAAGCAATGCATATGAGTTATATTTGAAATTAGAATGTATGAATATGTGGAAAACATAGTTAATGGATGGTTAGATGTTGTATTATGATTACATGGATTGTCTAAGTTAGGTGGAAAAGTTTAAGTTAATTAAGGATTAAGATTTTTAGTCCACTTGGCCAAATACAATCCTACCTTGACCCTAACCCCATTACAACCCTTAAAAGACCTCTTGATATGTGTATTTATGCATTAAATTTTTGTTGATTGTTAGATAAAGAGAAAGCCTTAGAAAGCAAGGTTAGTAGAGAATTGAGAGAGTCGAACCTTAAACACTTGAATGATTAGAGCGTATACACTTCCAATGAGGGTTCGATGCTCGATTCTTTGTTCCCGGCTTTCATGAGCTATTTTCTTCTGCAAGTTTACTTTTACTTCATTTTTATGATGTGAATCAGTGAAATCCAGTTCATATATGTTCTTGAAAGATTTATTTATTTTTAACCAAGTAGGTAGAAACATTCTGCATGTAGTTGCATTCATATAGATAGGGTTGCATTTCATATTAATCTACCATTCCTCTTCATCTTTATAGTTTCTCTTGAGCTTAGCATGAGGACATGCTAGTGTTTAAGTGTGGGGAGGTTGATAAACCACCATTTTATGGTTTATCTTGTGCTCAATTGAGTGGATTTTATCAACTCTTTACCCACTTATTCATAATATTTGCATAGTTTTATATTTCCTTCCTGATTTTGTACTATAATTGAAAACGTGCTTCTTTGATCTTATATTTGCTTATTATTAATCCTCTCTTATTACCATTAGATGCCTTGATATGTGTGTTAAGTGATCTCAAAGATTACAGGGCAGGAATGGCTCAAAGGATGGAAAGGAAGCATGCAAAAGTGGAAGGAATACAATAAGTTGGAGAAATTGCTAAGCTGTCCAGCCTGACCTCTTTGCACTCAAATGGCTATAACTTTAGCTACAGAGATCCAAACGACACGGTTCTAGTTGCGTTGGAAAGCTAACATCCGGGGCTTCGATTTGATATATAATTTACCATAGCTGCCCCGACACCAGGCGACGCGAACGCGTGGGTCACGCGGACGCGTGACCTGGCAGGAACACAACCCGCGCGGCCGCGTGAGCCATGCGGCCGCGTCACTTTTCTGCGACCTGTACGTACCAGAATACGCTGGGGGCGATTTCTGAGCTGTTTTTAACCTAGTTTGCGGCCCAGAAAATACAGATTAGAGGCTATAAAGTGGGGGAATCCATTCATTCATGAAGAGGCTCTCACATTCACAATTTTAGGAGTAGATGTAGTTTTTAGAGAGAGAGGCTCTCTCCTCTCTCTTAGGATTAGGATTTAGGATTTCTCTTAGTTTTAGGAGTGACTCTCAATCCCAGGTTCAACGTTCTTTTACTTTATATTCCTCTTTTTACTTTCAGATGCTTCAATGCTTGTATTAGATATGTTGCCTATTTGGCTTATGCTACATTCATGTTATGATTTTCTTAATTAATATTATTTGAGGTAATTCAGATTTAAGATTGCTTTGCTCTGTTTAAGATTGCTTTCAATTTAATTTAGATATTTTTCTCCCTTTTGGCCTTGGTTAAATAATTGGTGACTCTTGAGTTATCAAACTCATTGTTAGTTGAGAATTAGAATTAATTCATCCACTTAACTTACCTTCATAGTTAGAGGTTAATAAAGTGGGAGAAAAATCCAATTCTCATTACAATTGATAAGGATAACTGGGATAGGACCTCCAGTCTTCATACCTTACCAAGAGTTTATTTTACAGTTATTTATTATTTTTTATTGCTTGAAAATATACCTGTGCACATTGCCCAAACTCCAAATTTCTCAAAACCCCAAATTTACAATCTCCATAACCAATAATAAGAACATACCTCCCTGCAATTCCTTGAGAAGACGACCCGAGGTTTGAATACTCGGTTATCAATTTTAAAGGGGTTTGTTACTTGTGACAACCAAAACGTTTGTATGAAAGGACTTTTGAAGGTTTAGAAACTATACTTGCAACGAGGATTTATCCGCAAATTTCTAGACCACGGAAAAGTTCTCTCATCACCCGTGTCGCTGCCGCTAGTGTCTTTTTGCCACTGTTGGACAAACCTTTGAACCCGTCACTTGACCGGTTCAATTCTCGCAACCTTACTCTCGCATCCACTCACACTCACTCTGCGTCTCTGCTTCGCCTCTCAGACCTCCTCGCTGCCACTGCCTCGTCTCCACTATCCCTCGACATCGCCTCTCACCACTCGGTTTGTGGCCTCGCCTCTTCCTCTGAGCCTCCGCGTCTTGCCGACTCACCGTGCCTCTCTCTATCGTCGTTAGTCCGTCACGGTCCCGCTGCGTTGCCCCTCCCTTTTCTGAAATGTCGGATGATTTAATTTACAGAGTACAAATCAGACCGCCTGATTTTTAAGAGATACCGAACTCGGACCGTCCGATTTTTTATCTCGAACTGTCCGATTTGTGTTTAAAAAGTAAAAAAGTTTGGAGTACACAAATCTGACGGTCGAATTTGTGTACTCCAAATTTTTTAAATTTTTTAAACACAAATCGGTGGGTCCGATTTGTGTACCCCAAATTTTTAAAATATTTTAAAAACAAATCAAACCGATTTGTATGCCTTCCATAATTTATAAAAATTTAAAAAATTATCACGATAAAATATAACATTCATCCTACTTCCATATCCAAATTTTTTAAGTGTCTTTTCAAGCTTACATGTTTAAAGGTTAAAAATCACCATAAATCATTAACCGCCGCTGCCGCCGCCTCCCTCTTCTCCCCTTCCTTCCCCTTTTCTCTCTTCCAACTCCAGCAGAGGCACCACCGCCGGCATTGTTTCCCTGTTCTCCACATCTCCTACGCCGTTCACCTCTTGTGTCACCGCTCCCGTCTCTCTCCTTTGGCTGCTGCAAGCGTCTCTTCCCGCTTGCCCGTGTCGCTGCCGCCAGTGTCTTTTTGCTACTGTTGGACAAACTTTTGAACCCGTCACTTGATCGGTTCAGTTCTCGTAACCTTACTCTCTCATCCACTCACACGCACTCTACGTCTCTGCTTCATCTCTCAGACCTCGTCGCCGCCACTGCCTCGTCTCCACTGTCCCTCGACATCGCCTCTCACCATGATTAAAGTGACTATATATGTATTGTTAAAATTAAAGTAATATTTTTTTAAATTTTAATAACACTTTTTTTAACAATACTTTCTGTACAAAGTGTTATTTAACAATACAGTTTTGCTAGAAAACTAATTAGGAGGATAGCCAACTGATGAGCGGATAATTTATACGCTTTTTGGCATTGTTTTTAGTATGTTTTAGTTAGTTTTTATTATATTTTTGTTAGTTTTTAGTTATAATTCACTTTTCTGGACTTTAGTATGAGTTTGTGTGTTTTTCTGTGATTTCAGGTATTTTCTGGCTGAAATTGAGGGACCTGAGCAAAAATCTAATTCAGAGGCTGAAAAGGACTGCAGATGCTGTTGGATTTTGACCTCCCTGCACTCGAAGTAGATTTTCTGGAGCTACAAAATCCCAATTGGTGCGCTCTTACCTGCGTTGGAAAGTAGACATTCTGGACTTTCCAGCAATATATAATAGTCTATACTTTGTGCGAGATTTGATGGCCCAAACAGGCGTTCCAATCAGCTCAAGAATTCTGGCGTAAAACGCCGGAACTGGCACAGGAATGGGAGTTAAACGCCCAACTTGGCACAAAAGCTGGCGTTTAACTCCAAGAAGAGTCTCTACACGAAAATACTTCAATGCTCAGCCCAAGCACACACCAAGTGGGCCCGGAAGTGGACTTTTATGTCATTTACTCATCTTTGTAAACCCTAAGCTACTAGTTCTCTACAAATAGGACCTTTTGCTATTGTATTTTCATCTTTCAATCGCAGAGATCTTTTGATCATGTTTTTATGATTGAACCCTCTTTGGGAGGCTGGCCATTCGGCCATACCTAGAACTTGTTCTTATGTATTTTCAACGGTAGAGTTTCTACACACCATAGATTAAGGTGTGGAGCTCTGCTGTACCTCGGGTATTAATGCAATTACTATTGTTCTTCTATTCAATTCGGCTTATTCTTGTTCTAAGATATCACTTGCTGCTCAACTTGATGAATGTGATGATCCGTGACACTCATCATCATTCTCACCTATGAACGTCTGCCTGACAACCACCTCCGTTCTACCTTAGATTGAGTGGATATCTCTTGGATCCCTTAATCGGAATCTTCGTGGTATAAGCTAGAATTGATGGCGGCATTCAAGAGAATCCGGAAGGTCTAACCTTGTCTGTGGTATTCTAAGTAGGATTCAATGATTGAACGACTGTGACGAGCTTCAAACTCCTGAAGGCGGGGCGTTAGTGACAGACGCAAAAGAATCACTGGATTCTATTCCGACATGATCGAGAACCGACAGCTGAATAGCTGTGCTGTGACAGAGCGCGTTGAACATTTTCACTAAGAGGACGGGACTATCATCCATAACCATTTGAATCTGCCTGACTGAGATTTACAAGATGACCATAGCTTGCTTCATACCAACAATCTCCGTGGGATCGACCCTTACTCGCGTAAGGTTTATTACTTGGACGACCCAGTGCACTTGCTGGTTAGTTGTGCGAAGTTGTGATGAAGAGTTGAGATTATAATTGTGCGTACCATGTTGATGGCACCATTGATGATCACAATTTCATGCACCAAGTTTTTGGCACCGTTGCCGAGGATTGTTTGAGTTTGGATAACTGACGGTTCATCTTGTTGCTTAGATTAGGTATTTTTCAGAATTTTTAAGAATCAATTCTAGTGTTTCAAGGTGATGTTTTCATCATCACCAAAGCTAATTGATTCTCATCAATTTAGCTCTTGAATGCAATGTCTTGCTGAAGCTTGGCTAGCCATGTCTAATTTCTTTAGACTAAAGCTTTAGACTAACATTGCATGATTCCTGGAATTCTCATTAAGAATTTTGATATCTTTATTTTATTTTCCACTTAATTTTCGAAAAAACCAAAAAAATTACAAAATCATAAAAACCAAAAATATTCTATGTTTCTTGTTGAGTCTAGTGTCTCATTTTAAGTTTGGTGTCAATTGCATGTTTCTGTTCTTCTTGCATTTTTCGAACTCATGCATGTGTCTTCATTGATCTTCAAGTTGTTCTTGATGATTTCATTGCTCTGATCTTTAAATTCTCTTGTTTTGTGTGTTTTGTTGTTTCTCATATGCATTCTCAATTTGTTAGTGTCAGTAGTATACAAACTTCTAAGTTTGGTGTCTTGCATGCATTGTTTAGTTGATTTTAGTTGCATTTTGATTATTCCTCATTATTAGAAATCCAAAAAAAAATTAATTTGTGTATTTTCAAGTTAATAATACAGAGAATTGAATATTCAGAACATACAGCAGAGGAATTACACAGAAAACGCTGGGCGTTCAAAATGCCCAGTGAGGAAGGAAAACTGGCGTTTAAACGCCAGCCAGGGCACCTGGTTGGGCGTTTAACGCCCAAAAGGGTAGCATTTTGGGCGTTAAACGCCAGAATGGATACCATTCTGGGCGTTTAACGCCAGGATGGCACAAGAGGAAGATTTTGTTTTTAATTCAAATTTTTTTACGTTTTCATAATTTTTCAAAATCAAATCTTTTTCAAATCATATCTTTTCAACCATATCTTTTCAAAATCAATTTCTTTCCATTTTCAAAAATACTTGCTAACAATTAATGATTTGATTCAATATTTCAAGTATGTTGCCTTTTCTGTTGAGAAAGGTTTAATGTCTGAATCATATATTTTCTTGTTAGCCAAGTCATTAATTTTAAAAATCAAATCTTTTTTTAAATTATTTTTCAATCATATCTTTTCAATCATATCTTTTTAATCACATCCTTTTCAAAATAGTTTTCAAATCATATCTTTTTTATTTCTAATTTCAAAATCTTTTTCAAAAATCACTTTATTTCTTTCTCAATCTTAGTTTTCGAAAATCATCAATCAATTTTCAAAATGTTTTTAAAATCTTTTTTCAAAAATTTCTTCCCTCTTCTCACATCCTTGTATTTATGGACTAACACTCCTCTTCAATGCACAATTTGAACTCTATCTTTCTTGATAAGTTCGAATTCTTCTACCTCTTCCTTCTGTTTTTCTTTTCCTCTGACACCTCAAGGAATCTCTATACTGTGACATAGAGGATTCCATATTTTCTTGTTTTCTTCTCTTTCATATGAGCAGGAGCAAAGACAAAAGCATTCTTGTTGAGGCTGACCCTGAACCTGAAAGGACCTTGAAGCGAAAGCTAAGAGA
>NC_029773.3:32018251-32019791 GCF_000817695.3 Arachis duranensis | reverse complement strand
GAGGACCTAACAGAATTCTTCAAAGAAGAAGACATGGCAGCCGAAAACAACAACAATGCCAACAATGCAAGGAATGTGCTGGGTGACTTTACTGCACCTACTCCTGACTTTTATGGGAGAAGCATCTCTATCCCTGCCATTGGAGCAAACAACTTTGAGTTTAAACCTCAATTAGTTTCTCTAATGCAATAGAATTGGAAGTTCCATGGACTTCCATTGGAAGATCCTCATCAGTTTTTAGCTGAATTCTTGTAAATCTGTGACACTATCAAGACCAATAGGGTTGACCCTAAGGTCTACAGACTTATGCTATTCCCTTTTGCTGTAAGAGACAGAGCTAGGATATGGTTGGACACACAACCTAAAGAAAGCCTAAACTCTTGGGAAAAGCTAGTCAATGCCTTCTTGGCAAAGTTCTTTCCACCTCAAAAACTGAGTAAGCTTAGAGTGGAAGTCCAAACCTTCAGACAGAAGGAAGGAGAATCCCTCTATGAAGCTTGGGAAAGATACAAACAATTAATCAGAAAGTGTCCATCTGACATGCTTTCTGAAAATTGATCAGAAAGTGTCCTTCTGACATGCTTTCTGAATGGAGCATCATAGGTATCTTCTATGATGGTCTATCTAAACTGTCCAAGAGGTCATTAGACAGCTCTGCTGGAGGATGTCTTCATCTGAAGAAGACGCCTGCAGAAGCTCAAGAACTCATTGAAATGGTTGCAAATAACCAATTCATGTACACTTCTGAAAGGAATCCTGTGAACAATGGGACGAATCAGAAGAAAGGAGTTCTTGAGATTGATACTCTGAATGCCATATTAGCTCAGAACAAAATATTGACTCAGCAAGTCAATATGATTTCTCAAAGTCTATCTGGAATGCAAGCTGCACCAGGCAGTACTAAGGATGCTTCATCTGAAGAAGAAGCTTATGATCCTGAGAACCTTTCAATGGAAGAGGTGAATTACATGGGAGGAATCTATGGAAACACCTATAATTCTTCATGGAGAAATCATCCAAATCTCTCATGGAAGGATCAACAGAGACCTCAACAAGGTTTCAACAACAATAATGGTGGAAGAAACAGGTTTAGCAATAGCAAGCCTTTTCCATCATCTTCTCAGCAATAGACAGAGAATTCTAAGGAGAGCCAGTCTGACTTAGCAACCATGGTCTCTGATCTAATCAAAACCACTCAAAGTTTTATGACTGAAACAAGGTCCTCCATTAGAAACTTGGATGCACAAGTGGGTCAGCTGAGTAAGAAAGTTACTGAACTCCCTCCTAGTACTCTTCCAAGCAATACAGAAGAGAATCCAAAAGGAGAGTTTAAGGCCATCAACATGGCCGAATTTGGAGAGGAGGAAGAGGCAGTGATCGCCAATGAGGAAGACCTCAATGGACGTCCACTAACCTTCAATGAGTTCCCCAATGAGAAACCATGGGAATCTGAGTCTCAAAATGAGACCATAGAGATGCCATTGGACTTACTTCTGCCATTCATGAACTCTGATGAGTATTCTTCCTCTGAAGAGGATGA
>NC_029773.3:32016521-32018190 GCF_000817695.3 Arachis duranensis | reverse complement strand
AAAATGACAAGTTATTTGGTAATGAGACTTGGGAGGATGAACCCCCTTTGCTCACCAATAAACTGGATGACTTGACTAGGCAGAGATTACCTCAAAAGAGACAGGACCCTGGAAAGTTCTTAATACCTTGTACAGTAGGCATGATGACCTTCAAGAAGGCTCTGTGTGACCTAGGGTCAAGCATAAACCTCATGCCTCTCTCTGTAATGGAGAAGCTAGGGATCTTTGAGGTGCAAGCTGCAAGAATCTCACTAGAGATGGCAGACAATTCAAGAACACATGCTTATGGACTTGTAGAGGATATTCTGGTAAAGATTGAAGACCATTACATCCCTGCTAATTTCATAGTCCTAGAGACTGGGAAGTGCATGGATGAATCCATCATCCTTGGCAGACCCTTCCTAGCCACAGCAAAGGCTGTGATTGATGTTGACAGAGGAGAATTCATTCAAGTGAATGAAGAATCCCTTGTGTTTAAGGCTCAAGGATTTCCCTCTGTAACCATGGAGAGGAAGCATCAAGAGCTTCCCTCAAAACAGAGTCAAATAGAGCCCCCACAGTCAAACTCTAAGTTTGGTATTGGGAGGCCACAACCAACTTCTAAGTTTGGTGTTGAACCCCCACATTAAAACTCTAAATTTGGTGTTGGGAGGTTCCAACATTGCTCTGAGTATCTGTGAGGCTCCATAAGGGCCCACTGTCAAGCTATTGACATTAAAGAAGCGCTTGTTGGGAGGCAACCCAATGTTATATTTATCTATTTCCTTTGTTATTTTATGTTTTCTACAGGTTGATGATCATGGAAAGTCAGAAAATCAATTGAAAAAGTAAAAACAGCATGAAAAATAGAAAGAAAAATAGCACACCCTGGAGGAAGACTTGCTGGCGTTTAAACGCCAGTAAGGGCAGCAAATGGGCGTTTAACGCCCAGTCTGGCACTATTCTGGGCGTTTAACGCCAGAAAGGGGCACCAGACTGGCGTTAAACGCCAGGAAGGGGCAAGAAGCTGGCGTTAAACGCCAGAAATGGGCACCAGCCCGGCGTTTAACGCCAGAATTGGCAAAAACAAGCATTTTTGCTCGCCACTTGGTGCAGGGATGAATTTTTCTTGACACCTCAGGATCTGTGGACCCCACAGTATCCCCACCTACCCCACCACTCTCTCTTCTTCACCCATTCACCAATCACCTCAACACCTCTTTCCCAAAAACCCCTCACCTATCAAATCCCACTATTCTCTTCACCACTCACATCCATTCTTCATCAAACCCCACCTACCCCACCATTCAAATTCAAACCACTTTCCCTCCCAAACCCACCCATAATGGTCGAACCATACACCCCCTCTCCACTCCTATATAAACCCATCTTCACTCCTTCATTTTTACACAACCTAAACACTACTTCCCCCCTTGGCCGAACCACAAAGCCTTCTCCATCTCCTCTATTTCTTCTTCTTCTCTCTTCTTTCTTCTTTTGCTCGAGGACGAGCAAACCTTCTAAGTTTGGTGTGGTAAAAGCATTGCTTTTTGTTTTTCCATAACCATTTATGGCATCTAAGGCCGGAGAAACCTCTAGAAAGAGGAAAGGGAAGGCAAAAGCTTCCACCTCCGAGTCATGGGAGATGAAGAGATTCATCTCAAGGGTGCATCAAGACCACTTCTATGAA
>NC_029773.3:32015651-32016386 GCF_000817695.3 Arachis duranensis | reverse complement strand
CATAGCATCATGATTGGAGAAGAAGTAGAAGTTCATGAGGTTATAGCTCAAGAACTTTATAAGGTGGCGGACATGTCCTCTACCTTGGCAAGGTTAGCCTTCCCTCATCTCATTTGTCACCTCTGTTATTCAGTTGGAATTGACATAGAGGGAGACATCCTCATTTATGAAGACAAGCCCATCACTAAGAAGAGGATGGAGCAAACAAGAGATCCTACTCACCATGAAATCCCTGAGATTCCTCAAGGGATGCACTTTCCTCCACAAAACTATTGGGAGCAAATCAACACCTCCCTAGGAGAATTAAGTTCCAACATGGGAAAACTAAGGGTGGAGCACCAAGAACATTCCATTCTCCTCCACGAAATTAGAGAAGATCAAAGAATCATGAGAGAGGAGCAACAAAGGCAAGGACGAGACATTGAGGAGCTCAAGCACTCCATAAGATCTTCAAGAGGAAGAACAAGCCGCCATCACTAAGGTGGACCCGTTCTTTAATCTCCTTGTTCTTTATTTTCCTGTTTTTCGAATTTTCATGCTTATGTTTATCTATGTTTGTGTCTTATGATCATTAGTGTCCTATGAATCCATCACCTTTCTTAAATTAAAAAATGTTATTAATTGAAAAAGATAAGAATTGCATGAATTTTGAATTTTATAGCAGATTAATTATTTTGATGTGGTGGCAATACTTTGACTTCTGAATGTATGCTTGAACAGTGCATATGTCTTTTG
>NC_029773.3:32011569-32015631 GCF_000817695.3 Arachis duranensis | reverse complement strand
ACAATACTTTTGACTTCTGAATGTATGCTTGAATAGTGCATATGCCTTTTGAATTTGTTGTTCATGAATGTTGGCTCTTGAAAGAATGATGAAAAAGGAGACATGTTACTGAGGATCTGAAAAATCATAAAAATGATTCTTGAAGCAAGAAAAAGCAGTGAATAAAAAAAAGAGAGAAAAAGAAATAATAAAGTTGTGATCCAAGGCAAAAAGAGTATGCTTAAGAACCCTGGACACCTCTAATTGGGGACTCTAGCAAAGCTGAGTCACAATCTGAAAAGGTTCACCCAGTTATTTGTCTGTGGCATGAATGTATCCGGTGGTAATACTGGAAGACAGAGTGCTTTGGGCCACGGCCAAGACTCATAAAATAGCTGTGTTCAAGAATCATCATACTTAACTAGGAGAATCAATAACACTATCTGGTTTCTGAGTTCCTATAGAAGCCAATCATTCTAAATTTCAAAGGATAGAGTGAGATGCCAAAACTGTTTAGAGGCAAAAAGCTACAAGCCCCGCTCATCTAATTAATACTGATCTTCATAGATGTTTTTGGAATTCATTGCATATTCTCTTCTCTTTATCTTATTTGATTTTCAATTGCTTGGGGACAAGCAACACTTTAAGTTTGGTGTTGTGATGAGCGGATAATTTATACGCTTTTTGGCATTATTTTTAGTATGTTTTTAGTATGTTTTAGTTAGTTTTTATTATATTTTTATTAGTTTTTAGTTAAAATTCACTTTTCTAGACTTTACTATGAGTTTGTGTGTTTTTCTGTGATTTCAGATATTTTTTGGCTGAAATTGAGGGACCTGAGCAAAAATCTGATTCAGAGGCTGAAAAGGACTGCAGATGCTGTTGGATTCTGACCTCCCTGCACTCAAAGTGAATTTTCTGGAGCTAAACAAGTCCAATTGGCGCGCTCTCAATTGCGTTGGAAAAAAGACATTCTGGGCTTTCCAGAAATATATAATAGTCCATACTTTTCCCGAGATTTGATGGCCCAAATAGGCGTTCCAAGTCAGCTCAAGAATTCTGGCGTAAAACGCCGGAACTGGCACAAGAATGGGAGTAAACGCCCAAACTGGCACAAAAGCTGGCGTTTAACTCCAAGAAAAGTCTCTATACGAAAATGCTTCAATGCTCAGCCCAAGAACACACCAAGTGGGCCCGGAAGTGGATTTTTATGTCATTTACTCATCTTTGTAAACCCTAAGCTACTAGTTCTCTACAAATAGGACCTTTTGCTATTGTATTTTCATCTTTCAATCACAGAGATCTTTTGATCATGTTTTTATGATTGAACCCTCTTTGGGAGGCTGGCCATTCGGCTATGCCTAGACCTTGTTCTTATGTATTTTCAACGGTGGAGTTTCTACACACCATAGATTAAGGTGTGGAGCTCTGCTGTACCTCGAGTATTAATGCAATTACTATTGTTCTTCTATTCAATTCGGCTTATTCTTGTTCTAAGATATCACTTGCTCCTCAACTTGATGAATGTGGTGATCCGTGACACTCATCATCATTCTCACCTATGAATGTGTGCCTGACAACCACCTCTGTTCTACCTTAGATTGAGTGGATATCTCTTGGATCCCTTAATCGGAATCTTCGTGGTATAAGTTAGAATTGATGGCGGCATTCAAGAGAATCCGGAAGGTCTAAACCTTGTCTGTGGTATTCTGAGTAGGATTCAAGGATTGAATGACTGTGACAAGCTTCAAACTCGCGATTGTGGGGCATTAGTGACAAACGCAAAAGAATCACTGGATTCTATTCCGACATGATCGAGAATCGACAGCTGAATAGCCGTGCTGTGACAGAGCGCGTTGAACATTTTCACTAAGAGGACGGGACTGTAGCCATTGAAACCGGTGATGCCCAACATACAACTTGCCATGGAAAGGAGTAAGAATGATTGGATGAAGACAGTAGGAAAGCAGAGAGACGGAAGGGACAAAGCATCTCCATACGCTTATCTGAAATTCTCACCAATGAATTACATAAGTATCTCTATCTTTATTTTATGCTTTATTCATAAATTATCCACAACCATTTGAATCTGCCTGACTGAGATTTACAAGATGACCATAGCTTGCTTCATACCAATAATCTCCGTGGGATCGACCCTTACTCGCATAAGGTTTATTACTTGGATGACCCAGTGCACTTGTTGGTTAGTTGTGCGAAGTTGTGATGAAGAGTTGAGATTACAATTGTGCGTACCATGTTGATGGCGCCATTGATGATCACAATTTCGTGCACCACCAATTAGAATCAACTAGTTGAAAAATAAGAAGTCTGTTATAAAAAAATCTCTCACCATTCTAAGTTTTTAAATTTTAAAATTAGAAATATAAATAATTGAATTAAGTTAGCTTAGGTCGTAGATGGCTCCTAAATTTTTTCTTTAATAATAAAAGAATATTATTTTAATTTTAAAAATATTTTTTAAAATACTAGAACAACTAGAACAACTCCTTTGGACATAATGCATTTTATGGACTTTACTTTTTTTATGTTTATTACAGATAGTAAATACCTCCTGAAGACGGGTTAGTTACAGAGGTGGTGGTGGGCGGCGAAGATGCTGGCGGAGAAGGTGGCGTATACGCCGTTGGCCCATAGAATTGATACGATGTCTCAAATATCATAAAACAACTTGGCCTAACAACCCTACCACCCATGCTATCCTTACAACAATCTTTTGATATTCTTTCAATAGATTGAGCTATGTAGTTATCACAATCTTCTCCAGACAAATCAGGCGTGCATTGTACAAGACCATAAACATCATCAAAATTGGGAAGACTAAAGTTTCTCACAGCATACTTTAACCGAGAGTCACTAGAAGAAGCTTTGCTTTTCAAGCCATTCAACAAATCGTTGAATTTTGTATTGAACTCATTCAAATCCGTGTCGTTTTTGTCGCTTTTCTTGTAATAAGCCAGTCCATTCTCCATCCGCTCGAATATGCTGTGATTCGAGTATCGCAGCATACATAGTTCATCGTTGTACCACCCGATAGTCACCTTGCGATGGGGACAAACCGCCGTGAGATTGGCTCTGGATTGGTTTAGGCAAGTTCGGCACTGCTCCGGCTTATTGTCTCCTCTACATAGTCCAATGGCGTACACTTTGTTTGGGTACTCGCCGTATGAGACGTTGTAGAAACCATAATCGATTTCTTTGTTGTTGAGAATATTTGACATAAGAATGTTGAGGTTGGTATGGTAGGTGCTATTGATTGTGTAGTTGCCTTCGATGTCTATGGTAATGCTATGCTCATCACAGAAGTATTGGAACTCCTGCAAAGTTGCTGAAGCGTGTGATTCAGATGCTAAGTTACTAGCAGCGAAGAGAAGGCAACATAGAAAGGACAATGTCTTTAAAGAAAGAAAGATCTTCATGGTTGTGTTCTGGGAATAAGAAGTGATACATTGGGAAGTGTTTCTTTAATGGAAAAAATTTAAGGTCAATTATAATGTACATCTGTAAAGAATAATGCTACTGTATATCAAAATTAGTCTTCAAAGTCAGTCACAGTATAAAATATATGTTCAAATATAAATACACATTAAAATAAAATTAAACCACACATACATTTATAATATATTTATAACTGATTTTAGTGTATAAATAATATTTTTTATATATAAATTTGCATAAAATTAAAAGAGTAGATATTTTTTGTCCATGTATTTTTTGACATGTGTCTATCTTTCTGTGATTGGAGTTGGCTCCCACATTGGTTTTGGAGTCTAAAGATGAGAAAAGTCTATTTATTTAAAGTTTATTCACGACTTCACAGTTCACCTTTACATATTAAAATTTGGTTTTTATACAAGTCTCTCGAAACAGTTGCAGTATTTATTTTATTCTGTTAATTCAAATAACTCAATAAACTTTTTTTAATATTTTACAATAATTTTGATCTTACAGTTAAATATACATTTTACACTTTTTTTTTATAAATATATCAATAAATTCAAAGTACTTAATTAAAAAATATTTTAAATTATAATTTATATTTATATAAAGTATTAGAATACATTA
>NC_029773.3:32010764-32011434 GCF_000817695.3 Arachis duranensis | reverse complement strand
GAATAAATATAATTTAATAATTTTATAATTTTGATATAATAATTTTTAAAATTATTAGATTTTTTTTCTAAATAATCGACACACTATATTATGAGTCAAGGAATCATACAGAAATTAATGAAATGCTGCTAAAAATATTTTAAGTGTTCATCCTTTCAGTTCTCAAAATTTTTATTTTGTAAAATTTCTTTTAATCTCATAAGGAAAAAATTTATTTGATTATAATCTATGTTTATACTTAAATATCTTATACAAAATTAAAACAAAATAATGCTAGGTAACTAATTTTTTAAATCAACATTAATCAACTTTTTTAAAATTATTTTGTTTATTTTAAATTTTAGACTCTAAATCACGCAAACTTTAATCTTAAATCCTAAAGCAGAAACTTAAACATTAAAATTAGTTATTATTAACTAATTAAAAATTGATTCTATATACTTTTCAATTAAAAATACATGTCTAAAAGATTCTTATATTTGATATATCTTGAAACTAAATTTCAAAACTAAAAAAGTTTTATTAAGGAGAATCTTAATGAATAAAGAGAAGAAATTGGATAATAATATCTTTTAGAATTTTTAAAGTAAGTACAAAAATCTCAACATCTTGAAGTTGAATAGAAATAAGTCCAACAAGAAAATAAAACAAAAAAAAATAACTACACCAT
>NC_029773.3:31972032-32010706 GCF_000817695.3 Arachis duranensis | reverse complement strand
TCAAATGTAAAAACTTTTTAGACATATATTTGGTAATTTGATATAAGAGATATATAAGTATAAATCTAAATTACAATTAAATAAAAAAATCTCTTATGAAATTAAAAGAGATTTTATAAATTTTAGGGTGTTTAAATTTCTTAGAATTCAATTTTTGCGAGACTTGAATTTAATTTCAGTATTTGAAACAAAAATAATTAAATTAATTTTGATGGAATTTAATTTAATTTTATTGTTTATTTTAAATTAATTTCAAACTAAATAAATTTAATTTAAAATTCCATTCTATTAAAATTTCACTTAAAATTTAAAATACTTAAAATATCTTTATAATTTAATCATTTTTCCTTAACTTTCTCCTTATTTATTGTCTCTCAACACGTCCCATCTTTCATGAAATCTAGCTTAATATTTTAACCGAAATGTTAATAAAGAATAATAAAATTATCAAGGATATTAAATTTGAAGAAGATGCTATAGATTATAAATTTGCAAGTAACAAATTCTTTCTAAAATGAGAGTGCAACAAACTTCATATATATATATATAATTTGGATCATTTAAATTTTAGATTTTCACTTTAAATAATATAATGTAATCTCTCATTATTGAATATTTTTTCACTCATATTTTTTTTAGTCCCTCCTATAAAATAAATGATAAGAGATTACATTTTACCCTTTAAATTAAAATTCAAAATTTAGAGGATCCAAATTCACCTATATTATTCTGTCCGCCGGAAGAGATGATGGTCAGAAATTACAAGAGACTCTTGAGTAGGGGTGGCAAAGCAGACCGGTCCGCCCCGTCCCGCCTAGGCCCGTTCTATAAAATTTATTTTTAACTTCAATAAAATTGTTCAAAATAATATTTTTTAATAAAACTATATTTATTATTTTAAAAAATAAGTCACATAATTTGAACAAATATATGAAATTATAAAATAAAATAAATAAAGTTAATAACTAAAAGAAGAATAAAACCAAAAATAAAAAAAGTGTTTGAAAATTCTATAATTATTAATTTTATATTAGTAATCACTCTTTTATTTAATAAAAAAATGAAGAATAAAAATGTTCGGCTCGGTGGACCGGCCGGCCCTGCCCCGCCAAACCTGCACTTGGCGAATTTTTTTAATTTGACAGGCTCCAAATTCTAGCCGACCCGCTTTTTTAGCGGGTTTAGTAGGTCAGCTCGACGGGTTCAACCCGTTTTGCCACCCCTATTCTTGATGTGCTTTGAAGTGATCTCCAGATTGAGTATCAATTTTGACAAGTCCAGTTTGATACTGGTGAATTGTAACTAGGAGTGAGTTGGTCGGATGTGCCAATTATTAGGGTGCTAGGTGGCGAGTCTACCAGTGAAGTACTTGGGTATTGAACTAGGAGCAAACCTGAAGCTAGTTAAAATATGGAAGCCAGTAATAGATCAAATGGAGGAAAAACTTAGTATGTGAAAAGCAAAGGTGCTTAGCAAAGCCGGGAAGTTGGTCCTCATCAAGTCGGTGATTAATAGTTTGCCTACTTATTATTTGAGTTTGTATAAAATACCGGTTACAGTGGCAAAAAAATTAATTTCATTGCAAAGGAGGTTCTTTCGGGGGAAGGATGATGGACGGCCTGGGATGGCACTTGTTAAGTGGGAGTTAGTACAGACACCGAAGAAATTCGGAGGGTTAGGTGTGGGAGATGCGATGCTTCGTAATACCGCTTTATTGTTTAAGTGCTGGTGGAGATTTTCTAAGGAGGATTGTCCTTTGTGGAAAAAGGTTGTATGCTCCTGCAATAATCTGAATCCTGAATAGTTACTGTCTACTCAAGCTATACCAGTAAAAAGGGGCCGTGGAGGGATATATGTCACTTGCAAATAAAATAGCAACATGTCAGAGAAAAGATGATTTGACAGTCTGACTATGGAAGTAAGTGATGGTAGATCAACCAAATTTTGGGAAGATACATGATTACAGTCGAAAAAACTGAAAGACTCCTTTCCGAGGCTCTACTTGGTTTCTAATAACAAAGGATCCATGATTGGGGACTGTGGGTTTTGGGATGGGATAGAGTGGGTTTGCAGCTTCCAGTGGAGGAGGGAACTCCGCTAATGGGAGTCCGACAGTTTGAACCAACTGCTAGATATCTTGCGAGCTGTGAGATTGATAGAAGGCGCACAAGATAGAGTGGTGTGGAAATTCGATAAGGAAGGCGTTTATACTACTAACTCATTTGTGCAAGTGTTGCAGGTACAGACTGTGACGGAAGATATCCTCAGATATAAGTTCACGAACGGAATCTGGAAAGGACTAGTTCCCCCTCGAGTGGAGTTATTTACTTGGTTTGTGTTTGTAGGCCGAGTACAAAGGATCAACTGAGCAAATTGGGCATCATTGAATGAAGTGACAACGTTTGTATTATGTGTAATAAGGATATTGAAACTTATAACATTTATTTCTTACGTGTGAGTATGCTTGGCAGGTATGGTGCGCTTGGATTACTTATGTGGGTCATGCATGGAGCATCCCAAGGACCATAAAAGAGCACTTTGAGAGCTGGATGACGATGCCTTTAAGAAAAGAAATGTGAAAACCTTGGTTAGTGGGATTTTTCTCAGTAATATGGAATATCTGGCTGTGTAGGAATGAGTTCATTTTTCAAAACAAGAAAACATATGCGGTGGATTGTGTTGCTAGATTGTTTTGTTGCTCTAAAGATTGGTGCAAAAGTGACCCTTGTTGTTGATGGCTATGCCAAAAATGACATAGGTGTTGCTTATTCATGTTATGTCACTTGTACGCTCCACTTAGTGTGTTGAGCTTCTTTTTTTTTAAATTAAAGCGAAATAATAAATCACAAATAATAAATAAGAACTAATAATCATGTTAACAATAAAATCTAATAATTTTAGTTGTTGTTAAAGAAGCTTAAAAAAAATCACAGTGTTCATCTTCAACAAAATATTTTGTAATGGATAATAATGTGAATATCACTCTTTTTTTTTTTTGGAAAACAATTATATGGTGATGTTAACTGATGAGCGGATAATTTATACGCTTTTTGCCATTATTTTTATATATTTTTTAGTATGATTTAGTTAGTTTTTAGTATATTTTTATTAGTTTTTAAGAAAAATTCATATTTCTGGACTTTACTATGAGTTTGTATATTTTTCTGTGATTTCAAGTATTTTCTGGCTGAAATTGAGGGACCTGAGCAAAAATCTGATTCAGAGGCTGAAGAAGGACTGCTGATGCTGTTGGATTCTGACCTCTCTGCACTCGAAATGGAATTTTTGGAGCTACAGGAGTCCAAATGGCACGCTCTCAATTGCGTTGAAAAGTATATATAATAGTCCATACTTTGCTTGAGTTTAGATGATGCAAACTGGCATTCAACGCCAGCTTTCTGCCCTATTCTGGCGTTAAATGCCAGAAACAAGTTGCAAGCTAGAGTCAAACGCTAGAAACAAGTTACAAACTGATGTTTAACTCCAAGAAAGACCTCTACACATGAAAGCTTCAATGCTCAGCCCAAGCACACACCAAGTGTGCCTGGAAGTGAATTTCTACATCATTTACTTATTTCTGTAACCCTAGTAACTAGTTTAGTATAAATAGAATTTTTTACTATTGTATTGGACATCTTTGGATGAGCTTTTGGAACATTTTTTTATCATTGTTAGTCCTTAGACATTGGGGGCTGGCCTCACGGCCATGCCTACCTTATTTTCACTTATGTATTTTCAACGGTGGAGTTTCTACACACCATAGATTAAGGTGTGGAGTTCTGCTGTTCCTCGAGTATTAATGCAAAGTACTATTGTTCTTCAATTCAATTCATGCTTATTCTTATTCTAAGATATTCATTCGCACTTCAACCTGATGAATGTGATGATCTGTGACACTCATCACCATTCTCACTTATGAACGCGTGCCTGACAAATACTTCCGTTCTACCTGCGAAACCTAGAGTGTGTATCTCTTGGATTCCTGGTCCACGACGCATGGTTGCCTCTCCTGACAACAGAGCCTTCCATTCCGTGAGTTAAGAGTCTTCGTGGTATAGGCTAGAATCCATTAGCAGCATTCTTGAGATCCGAAAAGTCTAAACCTTGTCTGTGGTATTCCGAGTAGGATCTAGGATGGAATGACTGTGACGAGCTTCAAACTCGCGACTGTAGGGCGTCGTGACAGACGCAAAATGATAGTAAATCCTATTCCTACACGATCGAGAACCAACAGCTGATTAGCCATACGATATCTGTGCATGGTATTTTTCATCCGAGACGAGCAATCCGACAGTTGATTAGCCGTATAGAAACCGTAGAGGACCATTTTCACTGAGAGGACGGGAAGTAACCATTGACAACGGTGACACCCAACATACAGCTTGCCATAAAAAGGAGTATGAAGGATTGGATAAAGGCAATAGAAAAGCAGAGATTCAGAAGGAACAACGCATTTCCATACGCTTATCTGAAATTCCCACCAATGAATTACATAAGTATCTCTATCTTTATTTTATGCTTATTTATCTTTTAAATTATTAAAACTCCATAACCATTTGAATCCTCCTGACTGAGATTTACAAGGTGACCATAGCTTGCTTCAAGCCGACAATCTCCGTGGGATCGACCCTTACTCACGTAAGGTTTATTACTTGGACGACCCAGTGCACTTGCTAGTTAGTTGTGCGAAGTTGTGAAAAAGAGTTGAGATTACAATTGTGTGTACCAAGTTGTTGGCGCCATTGAGATCACAATTTTGTTTACCAAGTTTTTGGCGTCGTTGCCGGGGATTGTTTGAGTTTGGACAACTGACAGTTCATCTTGTTGCTCAGATTAGGTAATTTTCTTCTTGTTTTAACTATTATTTTATTTTAAAAAAGTTTTCAAAAAAAATCTTTCAAAATCTTTCTTCTTTTTTGTTTTTCTAAAAATAATTTTTGAAAAATCCAAAATTTTTTTTTCATAAAATCAAAAATATTTTGTGCTTCTTGTTTGAGTTAATGTCAATTTTTATGTTTGGTGTCAATTGCATGTTTTTAAAATTTGTGCATTTTTTGAAAATTCATGCATTGTATTCTTCATGATCTTCAAGTTGTTCTTGATGAGTCTCCTTGTTTGATCTTGTGATTTTCTTGTTTTGTGTCTTTTCTTGTTTTTCATATGCATTTTTAGTTTGTTAGAGTCTAAACATTAAAAATTTTTAAGTTTGGTGTCTTGCATGTGTTTCTTTTCTCAAAAATTTTTCAAAAATAAGTTCTTGATGTTCATCATGATCTTCAAAGTGTTCTTGGTGTTCATCTTGACATTCATAGTGTTCTTGCATGCATCCTTTGTTTTAATCCAAAATTTTTATGTGTTGAGTCATTTTGTGGTTTTTCTCTTTCCTAATTAAATTCAAAAAATCAAAAAATATATCTTTCCCTTTTTATCTCATAAATTTTGAAATCTTTGGGTTGACTTAGTCAAAAATTTTTAAATTAGTTGTTTCTTGTTAGTTAAGTCAAGATTTCAATTTTAAAAATCTTATCTTTTCAAAATCTTTTTCAAAATCAAATATTTTATTTTTCCTTTTATTATTTTCGAAAATTCTTTAAATTTAATTTTCAAAAATCTTTTTCTTAATTTTATCTTTTATTTTCAAAAACTTTACTAACAATTAATGTGATTGATTCAAAAATTTGAAGTTTGTTACTTTCTTGTTAAGAAAGTTCAATCTTTAAATTCTAGAATCATATCTTTTAGTTTCTTGTTAGTCAAGTAATCAATTTTAATTTTAAAAATCAAATCTTTTTCAACCATATCTTTTCAATCATATCTCTTTTAATTTGATTTCAAAATCTTTTTCTAACTTCTTATCTTTTCAAAATTGATTTTCAAATCTTTTTCAACTAACTAATTGACTTTTTGTTTGTTTTACTAATTCTTATCTTTTTCAAAATCACCTAACTACTTTTCTCTCTCTAATTTTCGAAAATCACCTTCCTCTTTTTCAAAAATCTTTTAATTTAACTAATTGTTTTAACTTTTAATTTCATTCCCTTTCTTAATTTTTGAATTCTAACTAATAATTAAAATAAAAAACAAAAATACTTTCCTTCTCTTTTCTTCTAATTTTTGAATTTCTCTCTCTCTTTCTATTTATTTTATTTATTTACTAACACTTCTCTTCTCAAAATTTGAACCCGTCCATTCTCTGTGTTCGAACTTTTCTTCTTCTTCCTTCATTCTTATTCTTTTACTCACATAAAGGAATCTCTATACTGTGACATAGAGGATTCCTCTTCTTTTCTATTTTCTTCTTTTCATGAGCGGGAGCAAGGATAAGAACATTCTTGTTGAAGCAGATCTGGAACCTGAAAGGACTATGATGAGGAAGCTAAGAGAAGCTAAAACACAACACTCTGAAGAGGACTTTACTGAATTTTTTGAAAAAGAAGTAGAGATGGCCGAACCCAATAACAATGGTGGAGGTGCAAGGAAGATGCTTAGTGACTTTACTGCACCAAATTCCAACTTCCATGGAAGAAGCATCTCAATCCCTGCCGTTGGAGCAAACAACTTTGAGCTAAAGCCTCAATTAATTTCTCTGATGCAACAGAATTGCAAGTTTCATGGACTTTCATCAGAAGATCCTTTTCAATTCTTAACTAAATTCTTGCAGATCTGTGATACAGTTAAGACCAACGGAGTTGAGCTTGAGGTATATAAGCTTATGCTTTTCCCTTTTGCTGTAGAGTGTGGTTGGACTCTCAACATAAAGATAGCCTAAACTCTTGGGATAAGCTGGTCACAACTTTCTTAGCCAAGTTTTTTCCTCCTTAAAAGCTGAGCAAGCTTAGAGTGAATGTTCAAACCTTCAGATAAAAAGAGGGTGAATCCCTCTATGAAGCTTGGAAAAGATACAAGCAACTGACCAAAAAGTGTCCTTCTAACATGCTTTCAGAATGGACCATCCTAGATGTATTCTATGATGGTCTGTCTGAATTATCTAAGATGTCATTGGACCATTCTGCAGATGAATCTATTCACCTGAAGAAAATGCCCACAGAAGATCAGGAACTCATTGAAATGGTAGCAAATAACCAGTTCATGTACACCTCTGAAAGGAATCCTGTGAGTAATGGGACGCCTCAAAGGAAGGGAGTTCTTGAAATTGATGCTCTGAATGCCATATTGGCTCAGAACAAAATGTTGACTCAGCAGGTCAATATGATTTCTCAGAGTCTGAATGGTTTGCAAAATGCATCCAACAGTACTAAAGAAGCATCTTCTGAAGAAGAAGCTTATGATCCTGAGAACCCTGCAATGGCAGAGGTGAATTACATGGGCGAAGCCTATGGAAACACCTATAATCCCTCATGGAGAAATCATCCAAATTTCTCATGGAAGGATCAACAAAAGCCTCAACAAGGCTTTAATAATGGTGGAAGAAATAGGTTTAGCAATAGCAAGCCTTTTCCATCATCCTCTCAGCAACAGACAGAGAATTCTGAGCAGAGCCCCTCTAGCTTAGCAAACATAGTCTCTGATCTATCTAAGGTCACTCTAAGTTTCATGAATAAAACAAGGTCCTCCATTAGAAATTTGGAGGCACAAGTGGGCCAGCTGAGTAAAAGAGTCACTGAAACTCTTACTAGTACTCTCCCAAGTAATACAGAAGAGAATCCAAAAAGAGAGTGCAAGGCCATAACCTTGCTTGGTGTGGCCGAATGCACAGAGGAGGAGGAGGACGTGAATCCCAGTGAGGAAGACCTCATGGGACGTCCTCTAGACAAACAAGAGTTCCCAATTGAGGAACCTAAGGAATCTGAGGCTCACCTAGAGACCATAGAGATTCCATTGAACCTACTTCTGCCATTCATGAGCTCTGATTACTATTCCTCATCTGATGAGGATGAAGATATTACTGAAGAGCAAGTTGGTTAGTACTTTGGAGCAATCATGAAGCTGAATGCCAAGTTATTTGGTAATGAGACTTGGGTGGATGAACCCCCCTTACTCACCAATGAACTGAATGACTTGGTTAGGTAGACATCGCCTCAAAAGAAATAGGATCCTGGTAAATTCTTAATTTTCTGTACCATAGGCACCATGACCTTTGAAAAGGCTCTGTGTGACCTGGGGTCAGGCATAAACTTAATGCCACTCTCTGTAATGGAGAAACTGGAAATCTTTGAGGTATAGGCTACCAAATTCTCATTAGAGATGACAGAAAAATCCATGAAAAAAGCTTGTGGACAGGTAGAGGACGTACTAGTAAAGGTCAAAGGCATTTACATCCCTGCTGATTTTAGAATCCTAGACATTGGAAAGGAGAAGGATGAATCCATCATCCTTGGCAGACCCTTCCTAGCCACAGCAAAAGCTGTAATTGATGTTGACAGAGGAGAGTTAGTCCTTCAATTGAATGAGGACTACATTGTGTTTAAAACTCAAGGATCTCCCTCTGCAACCATGGAGAGGAAGCATGAAAAGCTTCTCTCAATACAGAGTCAAACAAAGTCTCCACAGTCAAACTCTAAGTTTGGTGTTAGGAGGCCACAACCAAACTCTGAGTTTGGCGTTGAACCCCCACATCCAAACTCTATGTTTGGTGTTGAAAGGTCCCAACAATGCTCTGAATATCTGTGAGGCTCCATGAGAGACCACTGTCAAGCTATTGACATTAAAGAAGCGCTTATTGGGAGGCAACCCAATTTTTATTTATCTATGTTATTTCATATTTTCTTTTTTTAGGTTGATGATCATGTGGAGTCACAAAAACAACTGCAAAAAATTAAAGAAAAATAAAAAACAGCATTAAAAATAGCACACCCTAGAGGAAAAACTTACTAGCATTTAAACGCCAGTAAGGGTTGCAGAATGGGCGTTTAACGCCCAGTCTGGCACCATTCTGGGCGTTAAACGCCAGAAACAAGCACCAGACTGGCGTTAAACGCCAGAAAGAAGCAACAAGCTGGCATTAAACGCCAGAAACAGGTTGCATCCTGGCATTTAACGCTAGGAAAGGAATAAAAGCTGGCATTTAATGTCAGAAACAAGCAGCAATCTGGCGTTAAACGCCAGGATTGCACTGTAAGGGCGTTTATACGCCTAATAGGAGTAGGGATGATAAATCCTTGACCCCTCAGGATCTGTGGACACCACAAGATCCCCACCTACCCTCCCACAATACTTACCAATCACCTCCATATCTCTTCCCCAAAAACCCCACCTACCTCACTTTCAAATTCAAACACTTTTCCCTCCCAAATCCAACCCTAATGACAGAATCCTAACCCTCCCCTCACCGTTGTATAAACCCCTCACTACTCCTTCATATTCACACAACACAAACACCTTTCCACCATCTTGGCCGAACCACCTATAACCCTCAATCTCCTCCATTTTCTTCTTCTTCCCCTTCTTTCTTTCTTTTTTTGCTTAGGACGAGCAAACCTTTTAAGTTTGGTGTGATAAAAGCATTACTTTTTGTTTTTCCATAACCATTTATGGCACCTAAGGCTGGAGAAACCTCTAGAAAGAGAAAAGGGAAGGTAAAAGCTTCTACCTCCGAGTCATGGGAGATGGAAAGATTCATCTCAAAGGTCCATCAAGACCATTTCTATGAAGTTGTGGCCAAGAAAAAGGTGATCCCTGAGGTCCCTTTCATGCTCAAGAAAAATGAGCATCCGAAGATCTGACATGAAATCCGAAGAAGAGGTTGGGAAGTTCTTACCAACCCCATTCAACAAGTCAGAATCTTAATGGTTCAAGAGTTCTATGCCAATGCATGGATCACTAGGAACCATAATCAAAGTATGAACCCGAATCCAAAGAATTGGCTTACAATGGTTCGGAAAAAATACTTAGATTTCAGTTCGGAAAATGTAAGGTTGGCATTCCACTTGCCAATGATGCAAGAAAACGCACGCCCATACACTAGAAGGGTCAACTTTGATCAAAGGTTGGAACAAGTCCTCATGGACATATATGTGGAAGGAGTTCAATGGAAAAGAGACTCAAGAGGTAATCCATTTCAATTGAGAAGACCGGACCTTAAGCCCGTGGCTAGAGGATGGTTGGAGTTCATCCAACGCTCAATCATTCCTACTAGCAACCGATCTGAAGTAACTATAGATCGAGCCATCATGATCCATAGTATCATGATTGGGGAGGAAGTGGAAGTTCATGAGATCATACCTCTAGAACTCTACAAGGTGGCTGACAAGTCATCCACCTTGGCAATGTTAGCCTTTTCTCATCTCATTTGTCACCTATGCAATTTGGCTGGGATAGAAATAGAAGGAGACATCCTCATTGAAGAGGAAAAGCCCATCACTAAGAAAAGGATGGAGCAAATAAGGGGGCCCACTCATGGACCTCAACAAGAGCATGAGAAATTTCCTCATCAAGAAATCTTTGAGATGCCTCAAGGGATGCAGTTTCCTCCACACAACTATTGGGAGCAACTCAACACCTCTTTGGAAGGCTTGAGTTACAACTTGGACCAACTAAGGGTGGAGCACTAAGAGCACTCCATTATTCTTCATGAGATTAGAGAAGATCAAAGAGCTATGAAGGAGGAGCAACAAAGGCAAGGAAGAGACATAGAGGAGCTCAAGAGAACTATTGGATCTTCAAGAGGAAGACACCCTCACTAAGGTGGACTCATTCCTTAATCTCCTTGTCTATTTATTTTTCTGTTTTCGGTTTTGAGCTTTATGTTTGGCTATGTTTGTGTCTTCATTACATGATCATTAGTGTCTAGTGTCTATATCTTAAAGCTATGAATAATTCCATGAATCCTTTACCTCTCTTAAATGAAAAATGTGCTTAATTACAAAAGAACAAGAAGTACTTGGATTTCAAATTCTATCTTGAAATTAGTTTAATTATTTTGATGTGGTGGCAATATTTTTTATTTTCTGAATGAATGCTTGAATAATGCATATTTTTATAGTGAAGTTTATGAATATTAAAATTGTTGGCTCTTGAAAGAATGATGAACAAAGAGAAATGTTATTGATAATCTGAAAAATCATGAAATTGATTCTTGAAGCTAGAAAAAGCAATGAAAAAAAAGTGGCAAAAAAAAAGAAAGAAAAAGAAAAAGCAAGCAGAAAAAGCCAATAGCCTTTTAAACCAAAAGGCAAGGGTAAAAAGGATACAAGACTTTGAGCATTAATGGATAGGAGGGCCCAAGGAAATAAAATTCAGGCCTAAGCGGCTAAATCAAGCTGTCCCAAATCATGTGCTTGTGTCATGAAGGTCCAAGTGAAAAGCTTGAGACTGAGTGGTTAAAGTCGTGATCCAAAGCAAAAAGAGTGTGCTTAAGAACTCTGGACACCTCTAACTGGGGACTTTAGTAAAGCTGAGTCACAATCTGAAAAGGTTAACCCAGTTATTTGTCTGTGGCATTTATGTATCCGGTGGTAATACTGGAAAACAAAGTGCTTAGGGCTACGACCAAGACTTATAAAGTAGCTGTGTTCAAGAATCAACATACTGTACTAGGAGAATCAATAACACTATCTGAGATTCTGAGTTCCTATAGATGCCAATCATTCTGAATTTCAAAGGATAAAGTGAGATGCCAAAACTGTTCAGAAGCAAAAAGCTACTAGCCCCGCTAATCTAATTGGGACTAAGTTTCATTGATTTTGTGAGATTCATTGTATATTCTCTTCTTTTTATCCTATTTTGTTTTCAGTTGCTTGGGGACAAGCAACAATTTAAGTTTGGTGTTGTGATGAGCGGATACTTAATACGCTTTTTGGCATTGTTTTTATATAGTTTTTAGTATGATTTAGTTAGTTTTTAATATATTTTTATTAGTTTTTAAGCACAATTTACATTTCTGGACTTTACTATGAGTTTGTGTGTTTTTCTGTGATTTCAGGTATTTTCTGGCTGAAATTGAGGGACCTGAGCAAAAATCTGATTCAAAGGCTGAAGAAGGACTGCTGATGTTGTTGGATTTTGACCTCCCTACACTCGAAATAAAATTTTTGGAGCTACAGAAGTCCAATTAGAGCGCTCTCAATTGCATTGGAAAGTAGACATCCAAGGCTTTCCAGAAATATATAATAGTTCATACTTTTCCCGAGTTTAGATGACGCAAAATGGCGTTCAACGCCAGCTTTCTGCCCTATTCTGGTGTTAAACACCAGAAACAAGTTGCAAGCTAGAGTCAAACACCAGAAATAAGTTACAAACTGACGTTTAACTCCAAGGAAGACCTCTACACGTGAAATTTTCAATGCTCAGCCCAAGCACACACCAAGTGGGCCTGGAAGTGGATTTCTGCACCATTTACTTATTTGTGTAACCCTAGTAACTAGTTTAGTATAAATAGAACTTTTTACTATTGTATTGGACATCTTTGGACGAGCTTTTGGAACATCTTTGATCATTGTTAGTCCTTAGACATTGGGGGCTGGCCTCACGGCCATGCCTACCTTATTTTCACTTATGTATTTTCAACGGTGGAGTTTCTACACACCATAGATTAAGGTGTGGAGCTCTGCTGTTCCTCGAGTATTAATGCAAAGTACTATTGTTCTTCTATTCAATTCATGCTTATTCTTATTCTAAAATATTCATTCGCACTTCAACCTGATGAATGTGATGATCTGTGACACTCATCACCATTCTCACTTATGAACGCGTGCCTGACAAACACTTCCGTTCTACCTGCGAAAGCTAGAGCGTGTATCTCTTGGATTCCTGGTCCACGACGCATGGTTGCCTCTCTTGACAACAGAGCCTTCCATTCCGTGAGATAAGAGTCTTCATGGTATAGGCTAGAATCCATTAGCAGCATTCTTGAGATCCGAAAAGTCTAAACTTTGTCTGTGGTATTCCGAATAGAATCTGGGATGGGATGACTGGGACGAACTTCAAACTCGCGACTGTAGGGCGTGGTGACAGACGCAAAATGATAGTAAATCCTATTCCTACACGATCAAGAACCAACAGCTGATTAGCCATACGATATCTGTGCATGGCATTTTTCATCCGAGAAGAGCAATTCGACAGTTGATTAGCCGTACAGAAACCGTAGAGGACTATTTTCACTGAGAGGACGGGAAGTAGCCATTGACAACGGTGACACCCAACATACAGCTTGCCATAAAAAGGAGTATGAAGGATTTGATAAAGGCAATAGAAAAGCAGAGATTCAGAAGGAACAACGCATTTCCATACGCTTATCTGAAATTCCCACCAATGAATTACATAAGTATCTCTATCTTTATTTTATGCTTATTTATCTTTTAAATTATTAAAACTCCAAAACCATTTGAATCTGCCTGACTGAGATTTACAAAGTGACCATAGCTTGCTTCAAGCCGACAATATCCGTGGGATCGACCCTTACTCACGTAAGGTTTATTACTTGGACGACCCAGTGCACTTGCTGGTTAGTTGTGCGAAGTTGTGAAAAGGAGTTGAAATTACGATTATGCGTACCAAGTTGTTGGCGCCATTGAGATCACAATTTCGTACACCATTAACCCAAATTATTTGGTAATTAAGTCTAATCAAGTTAGTTTAATAGATTAATGACACAATAAATTTGATTGAAAAGAATAAGAACGAGACACAAGAAAAAAAACTTGGTTAAATAATTTGTTCACCTAACGTTTTTCAATTTTTTTAACATATGCATTTATTTATAAATATAAAAACTATACTTTACTATATTCCAATACTTCCTGTGTAAATATAGATTATAATTTAAAATAATTTTTACCAAATCAGTATTTACAATAATAAAAATGATGTTATATCATAACTTTATTTATTATAATAATATAAATTTTGAATTTACTAATATTACTATAAAAAAAGTGTAAATGTATATTCAATTATTTTGAAATGCTTGTATAAGTTAAAATTTAATGTATTTTTTAAGTAAACTGTACACAAACTTTTAAATAAATAAGTTTCACTTCTTGATTTCAACGCCGAATTATGAGCAAACTTTTTATTTGTTGGACAAAAGATGAGCATATATTAAAAAAAATATGGATAAAATAAAATTTCTATAATTCTGTACAAATTTATATCTATACAGTATAAAGATCTAAAATTGAAAATTTAAACATATTATAAAATAAAAATAATTATATTTATTTGAAAAAATCTAGAAAACATCTTGTAATAGAAGAACATTTTAGTAAATAAACAATAGTTATGACGAAAATGTCTTCTTCTTGACCATGTTAGAAAAGGGAGACTTGATGCTATTATGCTATTTCAGCGTGATAAAGACGCAAACAGTCAAAGAATAATAAGATAAGACACAGACCCAGTTTTAAATTATACGTTAGGAAATATTTTAAGTGCATCAGGTATTAATATATCAGTTATTTTAATCGTTGATTTTAATTAATATATATTATATATGTTTTATAATACAGATTAACAATTAAAACAACTGAAGCACCGACATTTCTAATATACTTAAAATACTTTCTATAAGTTATCTTTGTGCATCTCCTTTTAATACCAAGTCAATCTACTTAGATGGCCTTTTCAAATAAAATTAATTTTCTTTTCCTTTCTCTTTTGCCATTTTGTTAGATGTCCAGCTGCTCACCACCCTTGACAAAAAAAAAATATTAGAAGATTGATATTTTTTATAAATATTAGTCAATATTTTGAATAAATATTTAATTTTTATACTATTATAATTTAGATTATAAAATTTAAAATTCTGTAAAAAAAATTTATTAACCAATATTGATCAAAATAATAATTTTTATTGGTCATATAATATTATTTAAAAAAATTCAAATAGCATATATAATCAAAGCAGTAATTGATCCGGTTAGAATATTGAGTTATTAGATCATTCGTTTAATTGTTAGATTACTAATAAACCGATTAGTCCGATTATTATATATAATTCTATTTCATTCTTTTATAATAACTTTAATAAATATTTTCTTTTTAATTTTATCCATGTATTACATTAAATAATAATTTTGTTACGAATCCGACTCTTGGGTCCCACACTCGAGCGGCCTCTAAACTCAGATACTCGGGGTCGGCCTACCTCCTTCCTCTAGGAGATTCAAACCGGCCTTCCAGACATTCTAACCAATATTCAAATTCAAATACCTCCCTTATTTTAGCCAAATAAGATAAAATGAAATAACTTCCACTAGTCATACATAGGGGAGCTTAAGGTCCTCTCAGGTACGTCATTCATTCTACACACCTTATACCTCTTAGATTCATTCTGACTTGAGTGTCAGAGTATCTTTACAGGCACCACCCCAATTGCTCCAGTCAGATAATCTAGCGACTGCCTTGACCCGCAAGTTCTCGATCCATCTCACAACCCGTACCGGAGACTTCCAGTACATTGACACTGTTTGTGGGGACTACAACGTCGTGGCAGCGTGGTGAATAACCCCGAGGAGCAATCCCCAAGCCACCACCACAACTCACACACACGAAGCCTAACTCCCAAACTCTGGGAGACCACCTCTCCTACCCAGGGGAAAATAACAAGCGTTGTTCGCCAACCAACCCCCCAGCAACAACCAAAAGAGGACAACCTTGTAACTAGATTAGTCTACAAATCTTTGTTTTAAAAGGAACATGCATAGGGAAGGGTTTCAATTATGGTTCAAAGGCTTATGGAGTTTTCTCTTAACTCGTAGTGAAGCTTTCCTAATTCATTTTAAGTCACATGATTGCCTTTAAATTCAACTAACTAAAGTTGGTTTGACAAAAAGAGGTACATAGGTGATCAATCATGAGAAAAAGAGGAGGAAAAAAGCAAAAATGTACAATCGATTGAGAATCAGAGAATCTGGAAAATTAATTCAATCTAATGAGATCAACATGCTCTTTTGATAACTCAAACCACTCAACATTGTTTCTCAACTCCACACTCATCACAGCATGCGAAAAGTACTCAAGGTGTCTACATAATAAGCGAGTGTATACTCTAATTAGAATTATCTTTTACAATTATTTACAATCTGGACTCATTACTTAAGAGAGAAAATAACAGAGCAATCCATTCTTGCTGATAATATACAGATGTATGTATACTCTGATTAGAATTTCCTTTTACAAGATAAAATTACAATCAGCTAGTTAATTAAGATCAATTAGCTATCTAGCTAGTCAAATTTCAAGTGTTCAAATAGTTAAATTTATGACAAAAACCTAAAAATGATTAGCCAGCTGAGCTTGCTCATAGTAAAACAAGTCGCATGAATCAAATCCCTAACTCTAAGCAGCAGCAACTAACCCAAATTAGCAAAAGAAATAGAAAAACTCTTGTTTAGAATTCTAAACCAATAATGTAAACAAGAAGAAAAGATCAGTTATTAAAGAACGAACCAGTGAAAGGAGAGGCCGTGATAGCTCAACTTGGCCCACGGTGGAAGACGGTGAAACTGTTTCATGCACGATTGATGAGAAGCTCTACTTCGACGCCGGTGAGAGAAGCACGGATGGCAGCTGGGTGGATTTTTGGAATTGTGGGCAAAAGCTCGAAAAATTGGGGTTTCTGAAAAATTGGGGGATTTGATTAATGGTTGTAACATGACAAGGGGGAATGGACAAATTGAATTATGAGCAGATCCTCACTTGGGTGGGTTCTTTCGCTGATGAATCAGGGCTCTGCTCTTACTCGTTTGGCGCGCTACCAAAAACAACTCGCGGGTTTCTGAACAATTGGGGGAAATTAATTGCTGGAAGTATGAAAAAGGGGGAATTGAAACAATGAATTGAAACTTACCTAGCTGCGTTTCTTGAGGTAGTCGCAAGGTATTATTGCGGAATGAAGGGTGGACGTGTTTTACGCCTCTGCTTCTGCTTCTCTTTGCGCCAAGAAGACTTGCCAAAACAAGGTGCCTTGAAGATATATACCCCAAATGAGCGGCGGTTTTCACTGCCCAGCCGCTATCCAGGGGTGTTTTGTGGCTTTTGCCAGACCCGCCACTCACCTCTACCACTATCCTTCGAATGGAGGCGATTATGGCCAAGGCCACTATTTAGTCGCAGCTATCCTCCGCCTCTTCCGTAGTGATATTTTTGTTTTGATAATATTTTTGGTTCCCTTGATCACCACTGAGAATTAGAATCAATAAAGATATTAGTAAAATATTGGTGTTGTTGGTGATGACGATAATGATGATGGAGGAGGAAGAAGAAAAGAAATGAGGAGATAAAAGAAATTCAAATAAAAAAGGAACAGGAGAAGGAGGAGAAAGAAGAGGAGAAGATAGATGTGATGGTATGGTAGTAGTGACGATAACGATAATAAAAAAAGATGAAGAAAAAAGAGAAGGAGAAGAAAAAGGAGAAGGAGATGAAGTACCGCAGCGTAAATTAAATGACTTGAATGAACTTGTTACATTGGGTAACCGGAGATTGATGGACTGGACTCGCATGGTTGGCCCAATCATCTTGGGAAGAAGACCTTCAGGATTTCCTCCGTGTTTGATACCTTCGTCCGACTTGTATTAGAGGGAAAAAGGGGGTGGTACCTGCAAAGACACTCCGATGCCTAAGTCAGCAAGGGTCTAAGTAAGTTTTGAGAGTATGGGAACTTAGAGATACCTGAGGGTTGTCAGTGTACTTATAGCGGTGAACCCATGACCACCTTTGGAGTGATTCTACCTTTTAAGGAGGATAACTATCGCTTTATCTTAGGAAGGTTAAGGTATGACTCCTGGAAGTGGGTTGAGAGATTTTAGGGGCAGTTACTTATTTTGAATAAGTGTTATCTGCCAGCTAATCTGACTCCCGACTTCCTTTTAGTGGAGTTTGCATAGAAACCGACCTCTTCGATGGAAGTCAATCGCGAGCGGAGGCCAACCTTCGGATTGGTCCTCTTTATCTTATTTGGTCCTGGGTCTTAGTGTTGGCCCAGGGTATGAACAGTGCCCCTACTCCAGTCCAAGCCCTTTCAGGAGTTTGGCTCGAGTATGCATCTCGGGGTTGTAGCCGACTTGCTGAAGAACCGACGTGATTTTCAGGAGCCGACGTGATTTAAATTTCCTTAACCGTCGCGTCTAATCAAACATCGCGTCTCTTAGAGGTTTTAGCATTTATACGCGGGCGCGGTTACATTGGTAACGGTGCAACTCTTAAATGGTTATGTCGTTTTACTTTTATGCCCCTAACGTGCTTATAAATACTTTTCCTCTTCTTCCCTTGTTTCGTTTCTGAAAACTTACTTACGCACTCTACACTGAAAGAAAGCTTCTTTTCTCTTTGATCAACTGCCTTTGATCCTTCGAAAGTAAAGGTCAGTTTTTTCTCTTATCCTCTTTTACAAATGCTTTTATTTGCATGTTTTTTTGTTTTGAGAGGAGTGCTGTAGGCTTAGTGTTTCTGTTTTGTTGAGGATCTAACCCCCAGGCCCCTTAGAGACCCTGTTTTTGATCCTTTTTTCTTTCTCCTTTGTAGGTTTCGCGATCCTTTTCTTTTTAGGAAAAATATGTCTTCTGTAGAATCCCTCGCTCAATGGGTAGATGTTACGGTTCTTGGGGAAGAACCCCTTGTGGATACTGACTATATTACCGATCTTCGTACGCATCATAGGATTTGTGCTTCTGATAAGGATGAGTCGAGATATGAACTAATAGCCCCGGGTCCGAAAGACCGGGTTTGTTTAGGAAGAGCTTCTGAGGGAGACCCCCATTTTATTTTTATGTATGAGAGTTTTTTCACCCGTTTGGGCATTCTTCTTCCTCTTTCCGACTTTGAGATAGCCGTTTTATCTCATTGCCGGATAGCCCCTACCCAGCTTCACCCTAACACTTGGAGTTTTTTGAAAATTTATCAATTCATCAGCCATGCACTAGATTTTTCTATTTCTTTAAGAATTTTCTTCTTTCTCTTTCACATGACCAAGCCCTTTAGTGGGAAAAATAACAAACAGCAATGGATGTCTTTCCGGGCCATACAAGGCCGGAGAGTTTTCACCCTTTTTGATGAATATTTTCATGATTTCAAAAATTTCTTTTTTAAAGTGCGATCTTTTGAGGGTCATTACCCTTTCTTTCTGGACCAAAATTTTTCTCCCCTCTTTTCCCTGTACTGGCTGGAGGCCTTTCCTTGTGAAAAATATAACTTGGATGATTTGGACGAGGTGGAGGTGGCCGTTGTGGGGTTCCTCCGAGAAGTATTGGGGATAGCCCCTTATCTGGATACGAAAAAATTCCTCCAAGGGTCTCTGACCTTTGTCCAGGCCCAATTAGGTAGCATCCTATTTGTTTGTTTTTAGTCTGGTGATCGCCCGAGTTGTTTTACTCTGACTTATTTACTGACTTTATTACCTAATGGTTTTTGCAGAGATGGCAAAGAAGAATTCTAGAGAATCTTACCAGAGAGTCCATAAGGCCAAGGTGAGGTCCCGCGCCAGGGTTGGCGGTGCCAGGGCTGCTGGCCCTCCTCCTCCTCCCCCTCCTCCTCCTCCTCACAACCTGGGGACCCCGTCCCGACCTATTATCATATCCTTGTCAACCTCTTCTCTTCCTTCCCCTCCTCCTCGATCTTCCCCTGAGCCAGAGACGAAGAAGCGCAAGACTTCAGGGTCTAGCTCTTCTTTTGAAGGTGAGGCTAAGTCTGATGCGCCTTAGTTTGTTTGAAATTATATCTATCCTCATACTTGTATAAGTATGGATGATGCTTCCATTTGAAACCACCTTAATCTTCTGGTTCAGGGGAGTGTTAGGGCAGTAGGGGTGTGCACTAAGCTTCTGGATATTTTTAAGAAGACTCCCCTCAGCTCTTTGGGTTCATCCCTGAGGGTTGAGGAGCTAGAGAAGAAGATTCTTTTATATCAAGAAGGGGATAAGAGGTTGAAGGAGGAGGTCGCCGAGTTGGAGGAGGAGAGGAATCATCTCGGGAGAGGGAGAGGAAGTTGCAGGCCCAGTGTGTCATGGCAGAGGGTCCGAGGGAGAAGGCAGAGCGGAGTTATACGAGTTTGTTCGAGGACCTTGTGGAAGTGAAGAAGGATTTGGTGAGAGCTCGGAATGCCTACGTGGAGCTGGAGGACTTTATCGCTGAAGGGGCCGAGGAGGCGTGGAGGATCTTCAAGGAACAGGTCGGGGTTATTGCTCCCGACCTGGATTTCTCTCCCTTGGATCCTGATAAGATCGTGGTCAATGGGGCTATTATTTCTCCTCCCCAACCTGTGTCCGAATCCGAGTTGAAGAATCGGGGACAAAGGATAATAGAATCCCTTCCCCGACCAGGAGATGTCCCGAGTTCTTCGAAGGCTTCCGACCAACTTGCCCCGTCTTCCATTGGTGCTGCCCCGACTTCTCTCCCTGGTCCTGATGGTGCTCCAACTGCTCTCCCTGGCTCTGGTGATGATCTTTCTCTTGGTGGTGGTGGTGACCTTCCATCTTCTAACTAATTTTATGATGGCTATATGGGGGCCCGGCCTATGGGTCCTCCACTTTTAAACAATTTTCGTATTTATTGTTTTTGTTGTGGTAGTTGTTTCCTAACTTTTCTTGGCCCTTTGTGGCCGCAAACAAAATTAAAAATACCCTTTTTTGGATTAGAGTTTTTAGGTTTACATTTGCCTGCATGCTTTCTGTTTAGGTTTTGAGAAAACCTTTTTTATCTTTTTCCTTTATTTTGGAAAATCCTTTGTCCCGAAAAAACTTTTACCTTGGCCAGCTGCCCTTTCTCTAAGTTATCTTGAACTTTTCTTAAAGACTTGGGGACAGTTTCTGCCTTTGGTTTTTGATGGATTTTCCTATCTCTTTTTAGTATTCCTCGTACTCAATTTTCTTATTGAGTTTCTATAACTTAGGTTATTTCTGTGATGCATTTCATTCTTCTCGGACTCTACGACTTGTAAGTCGAATAGGTTCCGAGTTCTTTCATGATCTACTTTTATACCCTCTTTACACCGACTTGTACCTCGTCGCTTTATCCTGACAACCATCTAGGGCAGTTCATGGGATTTTCACGTTTTGTCGAGCTTAAGTCGGTGCGTTTCATAGAATAATAACATTTGAAGGAATAAAGAGATATTTTTAAGGAAGAGATCTTTATTTATTTGCAGTGGTACCTTTTTGCTACTAAGGGTTTTGACAATTTTGTTACCCCCTAGTCCCCACTTTGATGACTCGTTAAAAACCCTACTTCAGGAAAACCCTTTCTTTGGGAAAAAACCATGAAGTTGGGAAAAGAGTACATCAGGGAGTGGAGTTCGCTTTTAACTATAGTACCTTTTCATGTTACAAGCATGCCACGACCTAGGTAGCTCAGTGCCCTTTAAGTCGGTCACTTTATAGTAGCTTTTTCCTAAGACCTCTTTAATTTTGTATGGTCCTTTTCAATTGGTGGCAAGCTTTCCTTCCCCAGACTTGTTGACTCCTGTGTCATTTCTGATCAAGACTAAATTGTCTGGGGTGAAGCTTCTTCGAATGACCTTTTTGTTATATCTTTTTGCCATCCTTTGTTTCAATGCTGCCTCTCTAATTTGGGCTTGTTCTCGGACTTCGGAGAGTAGCTCAAGTTCTTCTTTGTGTCCTTGTATGTTTCCAACTTCATCGTAGAAGCTCACCCTTGGGCTTTTCCCGCCGATTTCTACTGGTATCATGGCTTCTACGCCGTAAGCAAGTCGGAAGGGTGTTTCTCCTGTGGCAGACTGAGGTGTAGTCCGATAAGCCCAAAGTACTTGTGGGAGCTTGACGATCGGATTTTCTATCAGTAAAGAAATTTTAAAATATAATCGCGTTGTAGGTATAGTTTCTAAACCAATAGAGAATCCTTTCGTGCAAAAGTTTTGGTTGTCACAAGTGACAAACCCCTAATAAAATTGATAACTGAAGTATTCAAACATCGGGTCGTCTTCTCAAGGAATTGCAGGGAGGTGTTCTTATTATTGGTTATGGAAAAAGTATCTTTTTGCGGTTTTTAAATAGGTTGAACAAGAAAAGTAAATTACAAGAAATTAAATTAATAACTAATAAAGCTCATGGCAAGGTATGAGAAACTGAAGTCCTATCCTAGTTATCCTTATCAGGTGTGATGAGAAATGGATTCTGCTCCCACTTTTGTTAACCCTTACTAAATAAAGGAAAGTCAAGCGGACTAATTAATTTGATCCTCAAGTCCTAGTCAACTCCTATGGAAAGACTAGAGTTATTGGAGTATAAATTAATCAGCAAAGAATTCCAATTTCAATCAACAGCTGAGTTTGATAACTCAAGTGTTACTAATTACTCAACCAAAGCTAAGAGTGTAAAAAGCTAAATTAAAATTATAAATATGAAATATCTCAAATTGCAATAAATAGAAAATCAAATTAAACATGAGAATTCATAAATCAAGTAATAGAATAAATAAAAATAGAAGAGAAACCAAAGTAAAGGAACATTGAACCTGGAATGAAGAAATCATAGCCTAATCCTAATAGAAATCCTAAATCCTAATCCTAATCCTAAATCCTAAGAGAGAGGAGAGAGCCTCTCTCTCTAAAAACTACATCTAATCCTAAAATTATGAATTATCAGCTTATGCTCAGTATGAATTGAGTCTCTGCATGTTCCCTGGCTTTATTCTGTATTTCTGAGCCGAAAACTGGGTCAAAACGCGGCCAAAAATCGTCCCCAATGTTTCCTAAATTTTCTACAGATCGCGCATGTCACGCGTATGCGTCGGTCATGCATACTCATCGTTTGACGATTTTCCTCTCCACACGTGCGCGTCAGGCACGCGCTCGCATCGTTTGCGCGAATTCCAATCCACGCGTACGCGTCAAGCACGCATACGTGTCGCTGTGATTTTGTCCAAATCGCGTGCACGTGTCAACTATGCGTGCGCGTCGCTGTTCACTGGTTGGCTCCATTATTTCTGATGCTCCTTCCCTTTTTGCAGCTTCCTCTCTATTCTCTAAGCCATTCCTGCCCTATGAAGCCTGAAATACTTAACACACGGATCACGGCATCGAACGGTATAAAGGAGAATTGAAATACACAAATTAAAGATCTCTAGGAAGAAAGTTTTCAACCAAAAAAAGATCTCTAGGAAGCAGGTTTTCAACCATGGACCAATTTTGGGAAGGAATTGTAAATACATGCTAATCATATGAATAAGTGGTAAAGACTTGATAAAACCACTCTATTAAACACAATATAAATCATAAAATAATGGTTTATCAACCTCCCCACACTTAAACATCAGCATGTCCTCATGCTTAGCTTAAGGAGATAAAACAAATGAGTAGGGAAAAGCAAGACTTATGAAATGCAACCTATCTATGTGAATGCAACTACATGCAAAATGTTTCTACCTACTTGGTTGAAAGTAAACAAATCCTTCAAGAACGAATATGAACTGGATTCACTAATTCAAATCACAAAATAAAGTACCAACAACTTGCAAGAAGAAAATAGCTCATGAAAGCAGGGAACAAGGAATCGAGCATCGAATCCTCACTAGAAGTGTATGAACTCTAATCGCTCAGGTGTTTAAGGTTAGATCTCTCAATTCTCTACTAACCTTGCTTTCTAAGGCTTGCTTTTCATCTAACAATCAACAAAAATTTAATGCACAAAATATACAAATCAAGAGGTCTTTTGAGGGTTGTAATGGGGTTAGGGTCAAGGTAGGATTGTATTTGGTTAATTGGACTAAAATTTGAATCCTTAACTAACTTAAACTTTTCCCACCTAACTTAAGACAATCCATGTAATCACAATACAAAACCTAACTATCCATTAACCATGTTTTCCACATATTCATGCATCCAAATTTGAGTATAACTCATATGCATTGCTTTCACCATTTACTTTGGGGCATTTTGTCCCCTTTTTATTGTTTGCTCTTTTTTTTTTCTTTTTCTCTTATATATTTTTTTCTTTTTCTTTTTTTTTTCTTAATGCATATGATTAAATTATTGAATGCATGAACATGTCCTAAACATTTCTTTCACATTTTCATAAAGATATACAACACCCAATTCTTAAACCAAACATTTCCAAACCCACTTTTCCCCACACTTAATTCGTGAGCACTCTCACTAGTCTAAGCTAACCAAAGATTCAAATTAGGGACATTATTGTTTTTCGCTTAGAGTTAATGATGTACTAAAATAAAGAATAAAAGGGTAAAATAGGCTCAACTTTGGTTTGTAAAGGATAATGAAAGGTAAGGCCATATGGGTATGTAAGCTCAGTGAAACAAGGCCTCAATCATGTAAGTGTATGCATACATCAAATAATGGACATATAGAATTAAGCAAGACAAAGGTCACAATTTTAGAGAGAAAAACACACCAAAAATAAAATATTGGTTGATAAAATGCAACCAATCAAATAGGCTCAAAATCTCATTGGTTTTGTGTGTTCGAGCTCTAAACCATGTTCCAAAATAATATTTCTTCAAACAAGTTTTTCAAAAAGTTTTTAATTTAAATTAGTGAAATACTATAAAAAGGGTCTTGAAAAAAATTTATCACTCCAACCAAGTAGTGGTAAAATATGCACAAAATCAAGCAACATGCAATCAAACATGCAAATGCAACAACTAATTTAACAAAGAAAATTAAAAATTGGTGTTGAGAAGGAAGTAACTAACCCACGGAAGTCGGTATCGACCTTCCTACACTTAAAGATTGCACCGTCCTCGGTGCATGCTAAGATGTGCAAGTGGACGGGTAGCTTCAACTGACACTTGTAGATGGAGGCGCCTTAGCTGGAGGTCTCTTGGTTCTTTTCCTTGCTGGTGGTTTGGTAGTGGCTTTCTCTTTTTCTTTTCGGGTACCCATGTCTAAAGAAGAAAGAAAAGGAAGAATATTAAATATAGAGAATCAAAGAACCGGGACGAAGAGATTCTAAGGGATAATAAATGCCAAAAAGAGGATAATAGCTTAAATACATGGTAGCTACAACATGTAGGTAAGATATCATATAAGAGCGAAAAGGTAATTCATAATGAAATAGATGCAAAAGGTAAAAGCATACAAGGAATAGGCATGAGAAGTATAGCTTAAGCATCAAGTATCAGATGTTCCAAATAAAGAGCATGTGTAATGATGACAATCGTGAATGATAATCCCAAATACATATGGCATCCAAGTGTTGTGAAAAAGAGGCATGAAAGTAGAAGAGTAAAACAAAATATGATTCAAAATGCCATAGGAGCTTTTTCGCAAACACTTGGTGTGCAATGTGAAAATAGGACTGAAAATAATATAATCCAAATGTATATGAGTGCCAAAATTAAGTGCAATTGTCAAATCACTTCTCAGAAAATCCACAAGCCCAAGTATAATAAGGTATGACCAAAATAGAATTCTAACACCAATATAAGAAAGCATGAAAAAGAAAGAAGAAAAGAAACCAAAATAATGAAACCATAAATAAATGCAGCAAATTAAAAGGATAAAAGAGTAGAGGGGGAGAAGAAAATAAAGAAAGAAGAATGAAAGAAGTAGGAATGAAAAATAATTAGGATTGGGGGAAAGATAATCAAGCGCTGAGATGATTCAATCATGCGTCGCATGCGACACGTACGCGTACAGCACGCGTTGCGTGGATCGCATAAAGTTCAAGTGACGCGTACGCGTCGGGGACGCGTACGGGTGGATGGCCATTGTGAAAAAGCGACGCGCACGCGTCAGGGATGCGTACGCGTGATGAGGCTTGTGCTCCCATCACAGTTCCAGCCCCACACCAACACAATTTTCTGGCTAAACATCATTTACGCCGATTTTACATAGTCACGCGTGCGCGTCAATGGCGCGTACATGTGGTTTGAATTTTTCATAGGGGATGCATACGCGTTAGGTACGCGAACGCTTGGCATGGTTTGTGCACCACGCACCACTCCCACGCGTCTCTCGTGTAACTCTCTGTTCAAGGGCGCATAGACACATGACACGTGCGCGTCGATCCCTCCTTTTTTTAATATGCAGTATGCAGAATGCAAAATGCAGATGCTAATGCAGACATTATGAATGAACACTAAGAAAAATAGAATGAAATAAAACTAAGAATAAAACAAAACAAAATATAACTAAACTGAAAAAGAACGATCATACCATGGTGGGTTGTCTCCCACCTAGCACTTTTAGTTAAAGTCCTTAAGTTGGACATTTGGTGAGCTCCTTTTCATGGCGGCTTGTGCTTGAACTCGTCTTGAAACTTCCACCAATGCTTGGACTTCCAATAAGCTCTATCAATACCAAGTAAATTTCTCAAGCTTTGATGGAGTTCTTCACAAGCTTTGAGCTTCCAAAATTGATCCTCATATATTTCTGGATCCCAAATCTTGATTCTACACCCGTCTTCAAGTTGATCATCATGATTCCATCCGGGTGGTAAGCAATCCGAATTCCCACTAAGACATCAAAATAGCTTCCTAGACCCATTCAATCAAGCTCTGCACCAACCTTTGCAGTTCAACTGGGAGCATACAACCATATTGAATCTTGCAGGACAACTTCTACCACTAACCATTTTCCTCTTACTCTTAAAGCCACAAAGAGTTCTAAGCTGACCATCCGTCTCAAGTAGCCCATATTCAAGTGAGAAAGTAAAGGTTAAGGATAGGTATTTTACCCACTTGAATGTTGTGTTGGACAATAATGGCCTTGGAAGAGGTGTTTCTAATGAACTTGGAAGTTCCACTCCTTTGTGTTCTTCTTTGACAACTACCACCTCTTTGCAAGCTTCTTCAATATCAACCTCTTCCTCTTGGTAGCTTTCTTCCAATTCAATCTCTTCTTCATTGCTCACCAAGGGCATGGGAGGTTGTGCCTCTTCTTCTTGAATCTCCATCTCTTGATCAACCTCTTCCAAGTCTTTAACTATGATATGCCTTGGAGGTTGTACACCTTCCTCAACATCAACATCAAACACCTTGGAAGGAGGCTCTATGACTTGACCTTCCCATGGAGGTTCAACATCTCCTAAGTTTGCAACCACTTTTTCCTTTTCAATAATTGCTGCTTTGTCCAGTTGTTTAAGTATAAAATCGTACTTCTCCTTGATGATTTCTTTTCTATGACAACTCCTTTCAACGATTCTTTCATCTTCAAGGGTCTCTCCTACCGCTGCCCTCAGGGACTCCTCTAGCTTCTTATGAAGTATGGATTCGTGAAGATGATTCCTTCTTTCTTGTTCCATGTCAATAGCATTACTGGGATCATTTTGCTCTTGGATTGATGAATGTGGGTGCTCTACCATGGAGGGTGGTGATAGGCTGGAGAGATCATTATGTGGTTGAAAAGGGAGTGCACTATTAATTGAGGGTTGATTGTTGGAGGCATTCGATGGTCCAATCTGGGAGATGAGAGTGTGTATAGCAGAGGTCAGACTGACAAGCGTGCTTTCCATGGTCTTTTGTCCTTGTGCATAATTTTGAAGCATATTGTCATAGGAAGTTGAAGGGGGGCAACTATTTTGGGATTGGGGTGGTTTTATGTGTGGTTCATATGGGTCATATGGTGGTTGGTATTGTGGATATGGGTTAGGGTCATATGGTGGTGTTAAGTGGTAAGGGGCTTGTGAGTATGGTGGTTCAAAATTACATGGAGAAGGGGGTTCATAGGTATTTTGTGGTGGGTGTTGATTGTCACAAAGAGATCCACCATAACTATTATCTTGGTACGTATCATAGAATGGTTGTTGATAGTGCCTTGGAGGTGGTTATTGCCAAGAGGGTTGATCAAATCCTTGTGGCTCCTCCCATCTTTGATTGTCCCATCCATGACCCAAGCTTTCATTGTAATCTCCTCTTCCTGTAACATGATTGTAACCAAGCTCACAGCCAAAGGGGTCAGAATCCATAGTAGCTAATAAAAATTAAAAAAAATAAAAACAAATAAACAAGCAAAAAGAAAATATTTATAATAACCAATAATAAGGCACACGTTTGCAATTCCCCGGCAACGGCGCCATTTTGACGATCAAATTTTCTATCGGTAAAGAAATTTAAAAATATAATTGCGTTGTAGGTATAGTTTCTAAACCAACAGAGAATCCTTTCATGCAAAAGTTTTGGTTGTCACAAGTGACAAACCCCTAATAAAATTGATAATCGAAGTATTCAAACCTCGGGTCGTCTTCTCAAGGAATTGCAGAGAGGTGTTCTTATTATTGGTTATGGAGAAAGTATCTTTTTGGGGTTTTTAAATAGGTTGAACAAGAAAAGTAAATTGCAAGAAATTAAATTAATAACTAATAAAGCTCTTGGCAAGGTATGAGAAATTAAAGTCCTATCCTAGTTATCCTTATCAGGTGTGATGAGAATTAGATTCTAGTCCCACTTTAGTTAACCCTTACTAAATAAAGGAAGGTCAAGTGGACTAATTAATTTGATCCTCAAGTCCTAGTCAACTCATATGGAAAGACTAGAGTTATTGGAGTACAAATTAATCAGCAAAGAATTCCAATTTCAATCAACGGCTGAGTTTGATAACTTAAGTGTTACTAATTACTCAACCAAATCTAAGAGTATCAACAGCTAAATTAAAATCATAAATATGAAATACCTCAAATTGCAATAAATAGAAAATCAAATTAAACATGAGAATTCATAAATCAAGTAATAGAATAAATAAAAATAGAAGAGAAACCAAAGTAAAGGAACACTGAACCTGGAATAAAGAAATCATAGCCTAATCCTAATAGAAATCCTAAATCCTAATCCTAATCCTAAATCCTAAGAGAGAAGAGAGAGCATCTCTCTCTAAAAACTACATCTAATCCTAAAATTATGAATTATCAGCTTATGCTCAGTATGAATTGAGTCTCTGCATGTTTCCTGGCTTTATTCTGTTTTTCTGGGCCTAAAACTGGGTCAAAACGCAGCCCAAAATCGTCTCCAGTGTTTCCTGAATTTTCTACAAATCGTGCATGTCACGCGTACGCGTCGGTCATGCGTACGCATCGTTTGACGATTTTCCTCTCCACATGTGCGCGTCAGGCACGCGCTTGCGTCATTTGCGCGAACTTCAATCCACGCGTACGCGTCGCTGTGATTTTGTCCAAATCATGTGCACGCAACAGCCATGCGTGCGCGTCGCTGTTCGCTGGTTGTCTCCTTTATTTCTTGTGCTCCTTCCCTTTTTGCAGCTTCCTCTCCATTCTCTAAGTCATTCCTGCCCTATGAAGCCTGAAATACTTAACACACGGATCACGGCATCGAACGGTATAAAGGAGAATCAAAATACACAATAAAAAGATCTCTAGGAAGTAGGTTTTCAACCATGGAACAATTTTGGGAAGGAATTGTAAATACATGCTAATCATATGAATAAGTGGGTAAAGACTTGATAAAACCACTCAGTTAAATACAATATAAATCATAAAATAATGGTTTATCAGAGCTCTTCGGCCCAGACTCCCTTTGCGTCCTGCAACCTTTTCTTCAACCCTGCCAGTATGACCTTGTTTGCTGCTTCGGCTTGTCCATTTGCTTGTGGATGTTCTACCGATGTAAATTGATGTTTGATCTTCATGCTGGCTACCAGGTTTTTGAAGGTTGTGTCGGTGAACTGAGTGCCATTATCGGTAGTGATGGAGTGAGGTACTCCATACCTGGTGATAATATTTCTGTAGAGGAACCTTCGACTTTTCTTAGCGGTGATGGTGGCCAATGGTTCTGCTTCTATCCACTTTGTGAAATAATCCACTCTCACTATTAGATATTTTACTTGTCCCAGCGGTTGGGGGAATGGTTCTAGCAATTCCAACCCCCATTTTGCGAAAGGATATGGGGAAGTTATACTAATGAGCTCCTCGGGGGGAGGTACATGGAAGTTTGCATGCATTTGGCATGGTTGGCACTTCTTCACAAATTCTGTGGAATCTTTTTGCAAGGTCATCCAGTAGAACCCAACTCAGATTATTTTTCTGGCTAATGACCTAGCCCCAAGATGGTTCCCGCAGATTCTATTGTGAACCTCCTTTAGCACCTCGATTGTCCTTGAGGACGGGACGCACTTTAGTAGTGGTGTTGATATTCCCCTTTTATAGAGGATATTTTTCACCAGGGTGTAGTTTTGTGCTTCCTTCCGGATCTTTTTGGCCTCTTTTCTCTTTGGAGAGTATGTCGAATTTTAGGCATTCGACTAAGGGCTTCATCCACCCCGAGGTATAACCCGGTGACTTCAAGGACATCTTGAACAGCCTGTATTTTGACCATAGAGGGTTCTAGGAGAGTTTCTTGGATTAGGCTTCTGTTGTTCCCTCCTGTTTTGGTACTTGCAAGCTTGGAGAGGGCGTCTGCCCTGCTGTTGAGGTCCCGAGTTATATGCTTGATCTCGGCCTCTTCAAAGCACCTAAGATGCTCCAAGGTTTTTTCTAAGTACCTTTTCATATTGGGATCTTTAGCCTGATACTCTCCGTTTATTTGGGAAGTCACCACCTGAGAGTCGCTGAATATCATTACTTTGGTTGCACCAACTTCTTCTGCCAGTTTTAACCCTACAATCAAGGCTTCATATTCTGCCTGATTGTTGGAAGCTGGGAACTCGAACTTGAGGGAGACTTCTATTTGCGTTCCCCCTTTGCTGACCAGTATTATGCCTGTACCGCTTCCAACCTTGTTGGAAGATCCATCTACATATGACTCCTATGTAGTGGATTTTTCCTCTTGATCTCATGCGTATTCTGCTATGAAGTTGGTGAGGCATTGGACTTTTATAGCCGTCCAAGTTTCATACTTTAGGTCAAACTCGGAGAGCTCTATTACCCATTGAACCATTATGCCCGTAATGTTCGTCTTCTGAAGGATCTGCTTCATGGGCTGGTTCGTTCGTACCTTTATTGTGTGTGCTTGAAAATAAGGTCGTAGCCGTCGTGAGGCTACTACTAAGGAGTATGCAAACTTTTCAAGTTTTTGATACTTTAGTTCAGGGCCTTGTAGAACTTTACTGGTGAAGTACACAAGATGCTGCCCGACCTCATCTTCCCATATTAGAGCTGATGCTACATCTTTGTCTGCTACTGACAGATACAGGACGAGTTCTTCCCCGACTATGGGTCGAGTCAGAATTGGAGGTTGGCTCAAAAATCTTTTGAACTCCTGGAATGCTTATTCACATTCCGGAGTCCATTTGAACTAGCATCCTTTTCTTAGTAGAGAGAATAGTGGAAGGGATCTTAGTGCTGATCCTGCCAGAAACCTGGAAAGGGCAGCAAGTCAGTCGTTCAATTGTTGAACCTCTTTCAGGCAAGTCGGGCTTTTCATTTCTTGAATAGCTTTGCACTTGTCGGGATTTCTTCGATCCCCCTTTGTGTTAGCATGAACCCTAGAAATTTTCCAGCCTCCACCGGGAAGGTACATTTTGTGGAATTTAGTTTCATCCCTTGTAACCTTATGGTGTTGAAAACTTGCGAGAGATCTGTCAAGAGGTCGGTTTTCTCCTTGGTTTTTACTAGCATGTCATCCACGTAGACCTTCACTAAGTTTTCAAGGTGGGGAGTGAACACCTTATTCATCAACCTTTGGTATTTGGCCCAGCATTTTTCAATCCAACAGGCATGACCATATAGCAGTAGTTCACTCTGGGTGTGATAAATGAGATTTTTTCTTCATCTGGTTTATACATCGAGATTTGATTGTATCCCGAGTAGGCATCCATAAACGACAAGTATTGATGCCCTGAGCTCGCGTCTACTAGAGTATCGATACTGGGAAGTGGATATGGGTCTTTGGGGCATGCCTTGTTCAGGTCAGTGTAATCGACGCACATCCTCCACTTGCCGTTTTGCTTTTTGACCAGCACTACATATGTCAGCCATGCTGGATACTTGACCTCTCTGATGAAGTCAGCCTCTAAGAGGGTTTGTACTTGCTCCTCCACCACTTGAGCTCGTTCTGGTCTGAGCTTACGCATGGGCTGCTGTACGGGTCGTGATCCGGGGTGTACTGAAAGCTTGTGAGACATGAGTTGAGGGTCTATCCCTGGCATGTCGGAAGCTTTCCAGGCGAAGAGGTCGGAATTATCTCGTAGGAGCTTTATCAGCCTCTGTTTTAAATCTCCATCTAGACTGGCTCCTATGTTGGTATTTTTCCCTTCCTCTTCTCCGATTTGAACCTCTTCAATTTTTTCCCCGGTTGCGGCCGCAGCTCTTCTTTAGCTTTTACCCCTCGAGCTCTATGGTGTGAACTTTCTTGCCCTTTCCTCGGAGGTTCAAGCTTTCATTGTAGCACTTTCTTGCCAATTTCTGGTCTCCTCGCACCGTCGCTATTCCCTTAGGTGTTGGGAATTTCATGCAAATGTGAAGGGTTGACACCACTGCCCCGAACCGATTTAGGGTGGTCCTGCCAATTAAGGCATTATACGCCGATCCAACATCGACGACTATAAAGTCGATGCTTAGAGTTTTGGAATTTTCCCCCTTTCCAAAGGTCGTGTGGAGGGGTATGTATCCTAGTGGCTTTATTGGCATATCTCCTAGTCCATACAAGGTGTCCAGGTAAGCTTTTAGCTCCCTTTCATCCAACCCTAGTTTGTCGAATGCTGGCTTGAAGAGGATATCAGTTGAGCTCCCTTTATCCACCAAGGTTCTATGGAGGTGGGCATTTTCCAGGATCATGGTTATCACCATCGGATCGTCATGCCTGGGAATGATCCCTTGCCCATCCTCTTTGGTAAATGAGATGGTTGGGAGATCAGGAGTCTCGCTCCCGACTTGGTAGACCCGCTTTAGATGTCTCTTGCGAGATAACTTGGTAAGCCCTCCTCCTCCAAGTCCCCCTGAGATCATGTGTATGTGTCTCTCTGGGGTTTGTGGTGGTGGGTCTCTTCGATCACTGTCATCTCGCTTCTTTTTCCCATGACTATCCGACCTTTCTATGAGATACCTGTCGAGCTAACCTTCTCTGGCCAGCTTTTGTATCACATTTTTGAGGTTGTAACAGTCATTTGTAGGATGGCCATACATCTTATGGTATTCACAGTAGTCGCCACGACTCCCCCTTTTTGTTCTTGATAGGCCTAGGGGTGGAAGCCTTTTGGTATGGCAAATTTCCCTATACACGTCGACTAGGGAAACTTTCAGAGGAGTATAGGAGTGATATCTCCTCGGCTTCTCTACACCGATCTCCTCTTTCTTCTTGGGCTCTCTCTCTTTCTCTTTCGCCAGGTGAGAGTGCATAGGCCGCCAACTGATGAGCGGATATTTTATACGCTTTTTGGGGGTAATTTCATGTAGATTTTAGTATGTTTTAGTTAGTTTTTAATAGATTTTTATTAGTTTTTAGGCAAAATTCATATTTCTAGACTTTACTATGAGTTTGTGTGTTTTTCTGTGGTTTCAGGTATTTTCTGGCTGAAATTGAAGAAGCTGAGCAAAAATCTGATTTAGGCTGAAAAAGGACTACTGATGCTGTTGGATTCTGACCTCTCTGCACTCGGAATGGATTTTTTGGAGCTACCAGAGTCCAATTGGCGCGCTCTCAATTGGGTTGGAAAGTAGACATCCAGGGATTTCTAGAAATATATAATAGTTCATACTTTGCGCGAATATAGATGACGTAAACTGGCGTTCAACGCCAGTTCCATGTTGCAGTCTGGCGTTCAGCGCCAGAAACAGGTTGCAAGTTAAAGTTCAACACCAGAAACAGGTTACAACCTGGCGTTTAACTTCAGAAATAGCCCAGGCACGTGAGAAGCTTAAGTCTCAGCCCCAGCACACACCAAGTGGGCTCCAGAAGTGGATTTCTGCACTATCCATCTTAGTTTATTGTTTTTTTGTAAACCTAGGTTACTTGTTTAGTATTTAAACAACTTTTAGAGATTTATTTTGTATCTCATGACATTTTTAGATCTGAAATTTGTACCTTTTGGCAGCATGAGTCTCTAAACCCCATTGTTGGGGGTGAGGAGCTCTGCAGCGTCTCGATGAATTAATGCAATTATTTCTGTTTTCCATTCAAACACACTTGTTCCTATCTAAGATGTTCATTCGTGCTTCACTATGAAGAAGGTGATGATCCGTGACACTCATCACCTTCCTCAATCTATGAACGTGTGCCTGACAACCACCTCCGTTCTACATCAGATTGAATGAGTATCTCTTAGATTTCTTAATCAGAATCTTCGTGGTATAAGCTAGAATTGATGGCGGCATTCATGAGAATCCAGAAAGTCTAAACCTTGTCTGTGGTATTCCAAGTAGGATTCAAGGATTGAATGACTGTAACGAGCATCAAACTCGTGATTGTTAGGCGTGATGACAAATGCAAAAGAATCAATGGACTCTATTCCGACATGATCAAGAACCAACAGATGATTAGTCGTGCTATGACAGAGCATTTGGACCATTTTCACTGAGAGGATGGGAAGTAGCCATTGACAATGGTGACACCCTACATACAGCTTGCCATGGAAGGAACTTTGCACTTTTGCATGTAAGAAAGTATTATGTTGCAGGAATTCAGAGGACACAACATCTCCAAAACTCCAACATATTCTCCATAATCGCGTACGATTATTTATTTTGTGCTCTTTTATTTTTCATAATTCAAACTGATAATTATAATTGATATCCTGACAAAGAATTACAAGATAACCATAGCCTGCTTCAAGCCAACAATCTCCGTGGGATTCGACCCTTACTCACGTAAGGTATTACTTGGACAACCCAGTGCACTTGCTGGTCAGTTGTGCGGATTGCAAAAGTGTGATTGCAATTTCGTACACCACCAACTCGGTTCTCGTAGTCTAGTATTTTCCTCCATGTTGATGTACTTTTCAGCTCTTTTCTGTACGTCATTCAAGAAGGTAGGGTGCCTTTTTGATATCGACTGGGAAAAGGAGCCTTCCCTGAGTCCATTTACTAGGCCCATGATTACTGCCTCCGTGGGCATGTCTTGAATTTTCAAGCACGCTTTGTTGAACCTTTCCATGTAGTTTCTTAAAGGTTCTCCGACCTTTTGTTTCACGCCCAGGAGGCTCGGTGCATGTTTAACCTTGTCTTTTTGGATGGAGAACCGCATCAGGAATTTCTGCGAGAGGTCGTTGAAGCTCGTGACCGATCTTGGGGGGAGGTGATGTGTGAGCATCTTTCCTATCTTTTCCTAGTGAATTTGCTTCTAATTTGTTGAGTTTAATCAAGAATTAATTATATTTTAGCCACTATGGATGCTATTTTGAGTTTTGTGCAATACTGTTTATTTTAGGTAGCATTCGGCTGGATTTGATGGAGTTTTTGTAGCACAAGAATCAAAGGAGATGGCAGCGAGGAGTGATGCGCACGTGTGCCTGACGCATGCATGTGATTTGGAGGTATCCATGGCGACGCGTGCGCGTGACTGACGCGTACGCGTGAAGTGAAGATTTGCTCAACGACGCGTGCGCGTGACTGACGCGTACGCGTGAAACGCAGAAAAGACCATCGACGCGTACGCGTGACTAACGCGTACGTGTGACACGCGCCACGTGCAGAAAATGCAGAAAAACGCTGGGGGCAATTTCTGGGCTGTTTTGACCCAGTTTACAGCCCAGAAAACACATATTAGAAGTTGCAGAATGGACAAAACAAGTGGTCCCCACCCATCACCTGAATACTTGTTAATTAATTTGAATTTAAATTCAAATCTTATTTTTAGGAAAAGATATTATTTTAGTTTTAGATAGATTTTAAATTAATTAGGATTAATTATAAAAGGAATGCCAACAGGGTGATTCCAACACAACATTATTCCATTCCAATTTACAATCCTAGTTTTCTTCTCTGAACAATGAGCAACTAATCCTTTATTGTTAAGGTTAAGAGCTCTGTCTATTATATGGATTGATTCATTTTCTCTTTCTAATTTTATTCATGTATGGATTTATAATTTAAGAATTATTTTCGCACTTTATCTTATGAATTTGGGTGGAACGGAAGTATGACTCTCTTTCTATTTGAGTTCTTGTATAACTTGGAAAAGCTCTATACTTGAACAACAGCTTGAAAACAAATTCTCCTAAATTTTAATTATCGGAATTTAACAGGATACGTGACATATAATCCTTTTATTTCTTCGGTAATTAGAGTTTTTGTGACATATAAACTAGAAATTGATTATCACCCTCTAATTGGAATTAATTGACCAAGGAATTGGCAGTTAATGAATTTTAGAGGAGACTAGGAAGGTCTAAGGAATTAAGGTCTAGTCACAAACAGTTTGCCATAAATTAAATCCTACATAATTAAATTTGTTAGTAAGAAAAGTTAATCCGGAAAAATAGATAACTCTGAAACCTTAATTGTTGTCTCCATATTTTATTCCCAACTCATTGTTGTTTGCTTTCTGAAATTCTTAATTTACTATTTAATGCTCTTTGAATACCAAAACACTCTTTTCTGTTTGTCTAACTAAGCCAATCACTTAACCATTGTTGCTTAGTCCATCAATCCTCATGGGATCGACCCTTACTCACGTAAGGTATTACTTGGTACGACCCGATGCACTTGCCGATTAGTTTGTGGGTTATACAACACCGCACCAGGAGGCTGTCGAACCACTTCATCGCTGCTTTCGTCAAGGTGGTTGGGAAAGCTTTGCAGCGAGTGGCATCAGAAGCGTCGGCCAGGTACATCCGACTTTTAAAGTTGCTCAAATGATGCTTTGGATCCGTTGTCTCATCATAGAGGTCCATCTCAGGGATTTTGAAGTTTCTTGGAACTTTTGCCCTCATTATGTCCTCACTGAACGAGTTGTCTCCCCCCAAGGGTGAGTCTTCTCGGTCACTACGAGAGTTCCGGGTTTTAAGGGAAGATTCTAGCTTCAAGAGTTTTTCTTCTAACTCTTTTCGTCGCTCTATCTCTTCCCTTAGGTTCCTCTCCGCCTTTCGTTGTCGTTCTAATTCTTGTTCTAGCTGCTCCAAACGTCCTTGGTGGCTGTGGACCAATCCCATTAGTTCAGCTGCATGGGGCGGTCCTTCCTTTCCTGATTCACGTCCTTCGGAAGAGTTTACTTTTGGGTTTTTTACCCCAGAGGTACCCTCTTTATGTTGGTCATTCGCTTCCTGGTGGAAGCTCATGTCCACCTCATTGTTTTCTGTGTTCAGATTTTCTTGTTCTGAATCGGTCGTGGCGTGGCCATCTTCGGGTGAGTTGTCCGCCATCGACGGATGATCTCTCGGGTCCCTGGCAACAGAGCCAATGTTACGTTGGGTAACCGGAGATTGATAGACTGGACTCGCATGGTTGGCCCAATCGTCTTGGGAAGAAGGCCTTCAGGCTTTCCTCCGCATTTGATACCTTCGTCCGACTTGTATTAGAGGGAAAAAAGGGGTGGTGCCTGCAAAGACACTTCGATGCCTAAGTCAACAAGGGTCTAAACAAGTTTTGAGAGTATGAAAACTTAGAGATACCTGAGGATTGTTAGTATACTTATAGCGGTGAACCCATGACCACCATTGGAGTGGTTTCACCTTTTAAGGAGGATAACCGTCCCTTTATCTTAGGGAGGTTGAGGTATGACTCTTGAAAGTGGGTTGAGAGATTTTAGGGGTAGTTACTTATTTTGAATAAGTGTTATCTGCCAACTAATCTGACTCCCGACTTCTTTTTAGTGGAGTTTGCGTAGAAACCGACCTCTTCGATGGAAGTCGGTCGCGAGCAGAGGCTAACCTTCGAATTGGGCCTCTTTATCTTATTTGGTCTTGAGCCTTAGTGTTGGAGTAGGGTATGAACAGAACTTAAATATAAAATTATTTAGATGTATAGCGGGACTCGTTAATATTTTAAAAAGTGAAAGATTTTTAACAAAAAAAAATCTATTTTTTAAGTGAAGGCAATTACTCAAATAAAGATATTAAAAAAATCTTATGAAGAGTCTTGTATTAAAAGTGTGTTTTATTTATTTGATTACACTTAAAAAAAAGATAATATTTTTATATCATATCAAATTAAATCCTATAATTTATTATCTAATAATAAAACAATATATTTTTATATAAAGATAATTATAAAATCATCATAGTAATATTTACCTTAAGTGAATACCATAGTATATTCCAATAAAATAAATCGTAACTATTAAGTCATTTCTAGACAATTTCCTTCTAACACCAAGTCAATCCAGCTAGATGACCTTTCCTCGCATTTTTTTCCCCTTAAAAATATATGTTTTCGTTTTCATTGAAATTAAGCCAATTTTTTCAAGTTCAAAACAATAAATAAAATTAATTTTCTTTTCCTTTCCCTTTTTCTTTGTAATTTTGTTAGTTGTCGACTGTCCACCGCGGTTGAATAAAGAAAAAATATATTAGAAGCTAAGATTTTTTTATCAATGAGTTAATAACTTAAACAAACACTTTATTTTTATATCATTAGAATTTAAATTTTAAAATTAAAATTTAATATTAAAAAATTTTTTATTATCTAAATTTTGGTCAAAATATTAAATTTTACTAATTATATAGTATTATTCAAGAAAAAAAATACCAAAAGAATATTTACAAAAAATAAAAATAAGTGGAGTTATGAGAGTAGCACAGCCTTTTAATTCGATGCTCTTCGTTCGAATGTTGGTGAATAATATATACGGGAAACTATAATGTACAGATTCCAATCTTTAAAGATTTACAGATTTCGGATGAAAAGAAGGCAGCGGAAATATGCGAGTGGGTGTAGTGTGAAATTGTGTGGAAAAAGATTTGTATCCACTACAGAGCCGAGTTTTTTACACTGGGGCAGGGGATGGTTCCGTTTGGTTTAAATTTTTTTTTTTTTTGATAAGT
>NC_029773.3:31969190-31972007 GCF_000817695.3 Arachis duranensis | reverse complement strand
TAAGTTTCATATGGATAGGTGGACCAATGCAAGCCTTTGCAATGAATAGGTCCGGAGATAAAAAAATGATAAAATGATGTTATATAAAGAACATATAATTGAAGGACTTATGATCCAAATAGAAAAAAAAATGTATATATATAGGATAAAAAAGATTATTAATTTAATATAATAAATATGATTTAAACAATATTTAATGTGGTTAGGCACTATTGTATTAATAATAGATGTATGACATAGTCAATTTTGCCAAAAGATTGTAATTGAAAATTCTTTTTAAGGAAATATACTTTAGATTTTAGGATTTAGAGTGTAGGGTTTAGATTTTGGAAATTAGTATGAACGAAATTGGCAGTAGAATTGGGAGTTTAGGGTTTAGGAATAAAAATTAATTTAATACTTTTATGTATTTACTTTTTGCACCGTAGTATAAATTTGTCGGTGTCGGTCACTGGTTTGCGATATAATTACTAAATGCGAAATCTTTAGTCCAGTGTGCAGTGTTACAGTGACTTATTTTTTCTTTCTAAGTATTAATGTTAATTAAAAGAAGGCAAAAATAAAAGTGAACTTGGTTAGTATGGATGTGGCTACGCCTCCGATGTGGAAATAGAATTGCTGACGTGTAGATTTTAAAATAAGAAAACAATCAGTCTTCAGTATATTCTAAGTGGAAGTGATAAAATAGTGGTAGTTATGAAATAGTAGAAGAAGTAAGGACGAGATAAAATAAAGATGAGATTCATGATTAACACAACCGAGTTATTAACTCGTTGTGGTGAAAATAAATTGTCACATTAAACCGTAATATTAAACCACAAACTGGAGAGCATAAACGCTCAACTGTAAACTTGAGCCTAGAAACTTTGACCATGTGCCCTGTGTTAGAATTTTTATTCTAATTGTGGTCCAATTTGTTAATATAGAAATTAGTTTGGGTGGTGTTGTAATTATTCATTATTATATTGACAGTTGGTCTGTTCTTTGATGGAAAGAACACGACTGTTCATCATAAACTTTATAAAGTTTGGGTCCCAATTCTGATCACATAAGAACAAAAAAATACACCTTGATTCCATCTGGCTCTCTATGATTCAAGAATTGGAAGTTCCAAATTAAATTAAAGAATTTATTGACAATGGCTAGAGGTACGTAAATTACTGGTTTTATAAAATATCTAACATGTGGTATCAGAGCAAAATTGTCTCTGCCTTACCATTTCAAAATTTAATTACTGTGCATTATTTTAATAAATTATTTTCAAAAGAAGAATGTATAGTATAAATTTTGAAATAAGTAAGAAAAACTATTGAAATTAAAGTTGACGTACCATAAGAAGAGGGAATAATAAATAATATTCCCAGAAGGAATCTTCTAAATTTGTGTCGTAGTTATTCTTCATAATAGTATAATTTTCCATGATTCCCATAAGTTTTCTTATCCTTGAATATAAAAAAATAAAAAGAAGAAGAAAAGAAGAAAGGGAAGACGATGGAAGAGAGAAGACAGAATCAACTTGTTTCAATGGATCAATTTGTTTCAATGGATGAATTTTGTTTGTTATATAATATTAAATGCTTTCTACTTTTACGTTGAAGTTGTTGGGTTTCAAAATTTAAATTTTATTATAAAAAATTCAAATTTTGGTTGGAGTGAGATTTGAACTTGGATCTTCTAAATATTGGCAAAATAGTTATCCACTAGATCATCTTCACTTTTTGATATTAATCATGTTATTGAATTTATTTATTTAATGATTATATTTGCATGCAATATAAATTCTTCCGCTGCATATCATATTGTAATTAATATATGATTTATTGAGGAGTAGCCACAACATCCTTGATAATAATTATATTTAAAGAGATCACATAAATATTAATATGATATATTTGTAATTGTTGTGAATTATATAATAAACTTACCCACAGGAATTTATTATGTTATTCACATATAATTAGATTGAAAAAGAAAATATTTCTTATTTCTTAATTAGCCTACAGGTATTAAGAAGTAGTATTTTATTTTCTAGTTTCAATACTTTAGTTAGTATAGTGAATATTATGTGTGTTAAAATCTTTGCCCACAGGTAGATTTTTAATGACACTATGATTCATATTTATTTTGATATGACTTGCATTGCCATGTATTATTGATGAGCGGATAATTTGTATGCTTTTTGGCATTGTTTTAAGTATGTTTTTAGTATGATTTAGTTAGTTTTTAGTATATTTTTATTAGTTTTTAGTTAAAATTCACTTTTCTGGACTTTACTATGAGTTTGTGTGTTTTTCTGTGATTTCAGGTATTTTCTGGCTGAAATTGAGGGTCCTGAGCAAAAATCTGATTCCGAGACCAAAAAGGACTGCAGATGCTGTTGGATTCTGACCTCCCTGCACTCGAAGCGGATTTTCTGGAGCTACAGAAGCCCAATTGGCGCACTCTCAACGGCGTTGGAAAGTAGACATCCTGGGCTTTCCAGCAATATATAATAGTTCATACTTTACCCAAGATTTGATGGCCCAAACCGGCGCTCAAAGTCACCTACAGAATTCATTTACTCATTTCTGTAAACCTTAGGACACTAGTTTACTATTTATAGGATCTTTTGACATTGTATCAGTACGCTATGCAACCTTTTGATGACCTTATGACATTTTTACATGTTTTCTTCTACAGCATGAGTCTCTAAACCCCATGGTTGGGGGTGAGGAGCTCTGCCGTGTCTTGATGGATTAATGCAATTACTACTATTTTTCATTCAATCACGCTTGCTTCTATTCTAAGATATCACTTGTTCCTCAACTTGATAAATGT
>NC_029773.3:31958300-31962416 GCF_000817695.3 Arachis duranensis | reverse complement strand
CTAAAAAGCATGTTTTCACTCTTAAGCACAATTAAAGGAGAATATACAAAACCATGCTATTTCATTGAATAAATGTGGGTAAAAGGTGATAAAATCCCCTAAAATTAATACAAGATAAACTCTACAAATGGGGTTTATCAACCTCGCCACACTTAAACCAAGCATGTCCTCATGCTTAAGCCAAGAGAGAAACAAAGGGTGTCAACATTTATTCAATGTGAATAAACTATATGCATCTATCTATATGAATGCAACTAAATGCAAAATGATTCTACTTACTTGGTTAAAAATAAATCAATCCTCCAAGAGCATGTATGCACAAGTAGGGCCAAGATCATATAATGATTCATGAATCCTACCAATTCAAGTATAAAAATTGAAGTTCAAATAGACTTACGAGAAGAACGCTCATGAAAGCCGGGAATCAAGGAATTGAGCATCGAACCCTCACCGGAAGTGTTTGCACTCTAGTCGCTCGGTGTTTGGGGTTGATTCTCTCAATTCTCCCCTAATCATGCTTTCCAAGATTTGTTTATCTTCTAACAATCAACAATTATTTCATGCATGCACACATGTATCATGAGGTCTTTTCTTTAGGTTGTAATGGGGCTAGGGTCAAGGTAGGATCATATATGGCTAGTGGACTTAGGATTTGAATCTTTGATTAACTTAAACTTTCCCACCTAACCTATATAATGACCTATACAATTAAGTACTAAACTAACTACCCATTCCTCACTTTTTCACATACTCATGCATTTTCTTTTCATTTCACAACACTTATGTATTGATTTTGTTTGAACTTTACTTTGGGGCATTTTGTCCCCTTTATTGCTTTTCCTTTTTTCTTTCTTTTTCTATATACATTTTTTTCTTTTCTTTTCTTTTTTTTTTCTTTTTCACTTTTATCTCTTTTTCTTTTCATTTTTTTCTTTTTCTTTCAAACTATATACAAGAACATCAATGCATAATGTCTATACATTTAATCAATACATGAGTATGTACCCCAATTCCCAATATTTTCAATAATAATACAAAACTACCCTTTTATTCACCCAATGTCCCTAGGTTCCCACACTTGAATGATTCTCACACACTCTAGCCTAAGCTAATCAAAGATCCAAATTAAGGACATTTATTGTTTTCCGCTTTAAGCTTGTAATGTGCTAAAATTAAGAACAAGTGGGTTAAGCGTAAGCTCAAATTGGCTAACAATGGATGATAAAAGGTAAGGCTTTTTGGGTAAATAAGCTAATGAAATGATGGCCTCAATCATATAAATGCATGAATACAAAGAATAATGGACATATAGACTCAAACAAATCAAAGATTACAATCATAGGAGGAGAATAATGCACACAAGAAGGAAAATAAGTGGTTATAAGATGTAACCACACCATTAGGCTCAAAACTCACTTGCTTGTGTTCTTAGCTCAAAAACCATGTTCCAAAATACATTACTTCAAGCAAGTTCCACAAATTTTCTTTTTTTTCAAATTGGTAGGTTACCCTAAAACAGTTTCTTGGAAAAGAAATCATCACCCTAACCAAGTAGTCCTAATAGGAGAGAAGTGGTAAAATATGTATAAATTCTAACTAACATGCAACCTATCATGCAATGCAATAGCTAGCTAACATTGGTGTTGAAAAAGGAAATTTTTACCCATGGAGATCGGTCGAACGATCTCCCCACACTTGAAGATTGCACCGTCCTCGGTGCATGCAAAGAAGAGCAAGGTGGATGGGTTGCTACAATTGATGAGCTCCTCAAATGGTTGTGCGGATGACTTGTTTGTTGCCCCATTTAGAAACTTTTCCTTTTCTTCCGTATTGGTGGCCAACCCAAAAGGAAAGAAAGAAAGAAAATTAAGCCTATAACAAAGATATCAAGGCAATTAGAACATAGGCGGGGGCTAATGCCAAATAAGAGTATGATTCCCTACTACATGGTAGCTACAACATGTGAGTGAGGAAACAATATAAGCTAATGGCATATCAATGATGCTTGATGCAAGAGTAAAGTTAAAGCATGAAGAGGATATTGAGCATCAAGATCAAATAAGAATTGACACAAACAAGATTAGTGATACGCATGAAAGCATTTAATTCCATCCTAACTCGATGATGAAGCGGTACAAGAAAAAAAAACAAAGGGTAATGAATTAGGAAGGAATAAAGCACTTAATCTTGTGTGTTGACAAATATTACAATTAATGTAACAAGTCATGAAGCACCAAAACAAATGCAAGAAATTCTCAACAATTGAATAAGAAAATTCAACACCATTATTAAAATGGAAAACTTAGAAAATAAAATGAGAACAAGGTAGAAAAAAGGTAAAAGTACCGGGGGTGCAGATTGTGCAATCGACGCGCGCGCGCACAGCGTGCGTGCGCGTGCATAGACTTGTGCCTCAGGCCCAATGTTTGCACAGTGCAGGCCTAACTCTCGGGTTTTTGGCTGGGGTCAAATTTTTGCATCCACGCGTACGCGTACAGTGCGCGTGCGCGTGGGTGGTCGGAAAATGCTCAGGTGCGCGTACGCGTTATGTGCGCGCACGCGTGGATGGTGTTCAGTTTTTCAAAAATTTTTTTTTTAAGTTCTTGCACCAATCCAAGCCTTTCAATCCTCCAAACAGTTACCAAAACACCCTAAAACCTTATTTATCATATTATACTTCTAACTAAACTCAATAAAACAATAAAAACAAGAAATTAAACTAATTCTACCAATATTTACAAAAGATAAAAATGAAAATGAGAATCTACCTATAATGGCAACTCAATTCACTTATTAACAAACTAAAAGAGTATGGAAAGAGTTTACCATGGTGGGGTGTCTCCCACCTAGCACTTTTAGTTTAAGTCCTTAAGTTGGACATTTTGAGGAGCTTATTGTCATGGTGGCTTATGTTTGTACTCATCCTTGAATCTCCAAGGATCTTTGCCTCTCAATTGGTTGATAGAATTTCCAACCATCTTCACTAAACTTGGGTGAGGTTCTCCCCAAGATGAGTTCCCAAAATTGGTCTTCATGTTGTGATCCGGGATCCCATATCTTATTTTCACACCCATCTTCTAGTTGATCATCATGATTCAACTTGGGTGGTAGGCATATAGAATTCTCCTTTATGCACCAAATTCTCCTTCTAGACCCATACAATTTAGCATTCCTCCAACCATAGTATTTATGCCTTGGGGGTTTAACCTTAATGAGCCTAACATTCTTTTTCCAACCATTACACCACTCCCTCTTACTCTTAACTCCACAAAGAGCTCTAAGTTGACCATCATTTTCAATCAACCCATATTCAAGTGAGAAAGTGAAGCTTAGGGATAGAGATTTTACCCACTTGAATGTTATGTTAGGTGATGGTGGCTTGGGAAGGGGGGCCTCCCCACACTTAGACAATGCAAGGTCTACTTCTTTAGGCTCTTCTTGGGTTGTTTCCACCTCTTCACAAGCTTCTTCAATTTCAACCTTTTCCCCTTTTTCGCTTGGCTTGGTGTTGTCTTCAAGAGCTTTGGTTTCTTGCCCAATGAGAGGTGATTCAATTTTGGATAGGAATTCATTGATGAATGAATCCATCTCTAGATCAACCTCTTCATATTCTTCAATTTCGATATACACCATGTCATTTTCGTTTTCCTTGGGAGGTTGTGCACACTCTTTTATATTTTCAACTTCATGTCCAATGAGAGAGGATTCCATTGTAGAGAGAAATTCATCCATGATCGAATCCATCTCTTGATAAGCCTCTTCCAAGTCTCCAACGATGATATGCCTTGGAGGTTGCGCACCCTCCTCAACATCAATGTCAAGCTTCTTGGAAGAGTGCTCCATGGTGCTACATTCCCTTGGACTTTCAACATCTCCTAAATCTTCAACCACTTCTCCCTTTTCTTCAATGATCATAGGCTCCTCCAATTGTTCTAGCACAAAATAGCATCCCCCATCCCCCACCAAATCTTCCAATTTCTCCTTCATGCTTTGTTCTTCTTTTGACTTGTCACATGGGATCATGGGAGTACCTTGAGCATTCAAACATCGGTAGGCTAAGGTGGACACTACCTTGGTCAAGTTGGTCACAAACTCAAGTGTATCCCGCTTCATGGC
>NC_029773.3:31957177-31958194 GCF_000817695.3 Arachis duranensis | reverse complement strand
TAGGAAGGTTCATTATTTTGGAGAGAGGGTTCATAATAGGAAGGTGGTTCCTCTTGGTAAGGTTGTGGAGATTGTGTGTATTGAGGTGGTTCTTCGTGGTAATCTAGATAGGGTTGTGGTGGTTCTAAAGGTTCTTGCTCAAAATGGTCATAAAAATACGGTATGGATGGTTGGTCGTATGATGGATATGGATCATAGGAAGGTGCTTGGTATGGAGAGGCTTGTGAGAATGGTTGCGGCTCATGTTGAGGATATGATTCATAGGCATATGGTGGTGGTTCTTGAAAATCACAAGGTGGTTCACCATAGCCATTGGATTGATACGCATCATAGGATGGCTCTTCTTCATAGTGCATTGGTGGAGGTTGTTGCCATGAGGATTGATCATATGCATATGGCTCCTCCCATCTTTGATTATCCCATCCTTAATGCATATCTTCATTGTAGTTCTCATCACCTACAACATAGTTATAATCACACTCATAGCCAAAATGAGAATTCATGGTGAAAAGATAAAATAAAAACAAAAGCTAATAGAAAACAAAAGAAACAAAATTCTACAACTAGCAAATAAAGCAAAAAGCAAGATATTCACACTATTCACATATGTAAAATTCTTGTAACAAAAGCACCCAACGAATTAATCTCGGTTTTGATTCCTTTTTGGCTAACTGACGAATGGATTTTTGGTGGTTTAGAATTTCACAAATGAATTCTCGTTGCAAGTATAGTTTCTAAACCAATCACTAATCCTTTCATACAAAAGATTGTTTGTCACAAGTAACAAACCCCTAATTTTATAAACCGAAGTATTCAAACCTCGGGTCATTCTCCCTAGGAATTACAATAAAGTGCTTTGTTATTGGTTTGAGTTATTTTGGGGTTTTGGATAAGAGACATGAAAGTAAATGGCAATGAAAATAAACTAACAACTATAAAAGGCTCTTGGCAAGGTATGAAAATTAGAAGTCCTATCCTAGTTATCCTTCTCAATTGTGATGAGAATTGTTCATTGCT
>NC_029773.3:31948259-31953042 GCF_000817695.3 Arachis duranensis | reverse complement strand
GTTAGTGACAGACGCAAAAGAATCATTGGATTCTATTCTGACATGATCGAGAACCGACAGATGAATAGCCGTGTTGTGACAGAGCGCGTTGAACATTTTCACTGAGAGGATGGGAGGTAGCCATTGACAACGGTGAAACCCTACATACAGCTTGCCATGGAAGGAGACTTGCATGTTTGAAGAAGAAGACAGTAGGAAAGCAGAGATTCAGAAGATGGAGCATCTCCAAACCTCAACCTATTCTCCATTACTGCAAAACAAGTAATCATTTCATGTTCTTTTGCTTTTCACAATCAATCCTGATAATTTCTGATATCCTGACTAAGATTTACAAGATAACCATAGCTTGCTTCAAGCCGACAATCTCTGTGGGATCGACCCTTGCTCACGCAAGGTATTACTTGGACGACCCAGTACACTTGCTGGTTAGTTGTGCGGGATTGCAAAAGTGTGATTGCAATTTCGTGCACCAATTATCATATGTTATGGATTTCGATGTGCCTATTTAAAGTTGAGTAATGTTAGCATGATTTATTATTTGCAGCAGTAATGATATCTGAAACTGTATCTGAAGTTCATTTGTTAAGTGGTGACAACTATAAAGAATGGAAAGATAAGATTCTCTTTCACTTAGGGTGTGCAGACCTTGACTATGCTCTTCGTAGGGAAGAGCCTCCGACACCTACTGATGCTAGTTCTCAAGCCGAGGTAGCATTATACAAATGGTGGGAGAAATTCAACCGTTTAAGTATGATGTTCATTAAGTCTCGTATTTCAGCTAGTATCCGAGGTTCAATTCCTGATTGTAAGAATGTCAAGGATTATATTAAGGCTATTGATGAATAGTTTGAGTCTTCTAGTAAGGCACTTGCAAGCACCCTAATGGCACAATTGTCATCTATGAGACTTACCAGCGTAAGAGGTGTGCGTGAACACATCATGAGATTGAGAGACATTGCAGCACAACTAAAAGTTTTAGAGGTTGAGATCTCTGACTCATTTCTGGTGCATCTTATTCTGAATTCTCTTCCTGTCCAGTACGGACCATTTAAGATTTCTTATAACACACATAAGGAAAAATGGTCCATTAACGAATTACTGGTGATGTGTGTGCAAGAGGAAGGAAGGATAATTCAGGAATTTGGTGAAAGTACACTATTAGTGACAAATGAGGGTGGTAAAAAGCAAGCTCATAAGAAGAAAGGAAAGGGTATTGTATCCCATCCTATGAAGAAAGAAGGTGCACGGTGTTTCTTTTGTAAAAAGAAAGGACACATGAAGAAGGAGTGCCCAAAATTTAAAGTTTGGCTTGAAAAGAAAGGTACTAACCTTTGTGATCTTATTCCTTCAGTGTGTTTTGAATCTAATTTTATTGAAATATGTCATGACACTTGGTGGATTGATTCTGGTGCTGAAATTCATATTTCAAATACCATGCAGGGTTTCATAAGGAAAAGAAAACCGATAGGAAGTGAACTAAGCATCTATATGTGCAATCGGATGCGTTCACGTATGGAAGCTATTGGAACATTTAGACTTGTATTAAGTACCGGTTGTATTTTAGATTTAGAAAAAAACTTTTTATATTCTAGATTTTTCTAAAAATTTGATTTCTTTATCTAAGCTTGTAAAACAAGGATTATGTATAAATTTTTATGATGATTCTATTGACATTATTAAAAATTCTGGTATTATTGGACGTGGTACTTTAATTAGTGATTTATTTAAAGTCCATTTAGCTAATAATGTTCCATCTAGTCTTATGGTTATGCATGGTAATGGTATGAATGAAAAATCCTCCATGTTGTGGCACCAAAGGTTGGGACACATCTTCATTGAGAGAATGAAGAAATTAGTAAGTGATGGGGTTCTTGAACCTCTAGACTTTACTGATTTTGATACTTATGTGGATTGCATTAAGGGAAAGCAAACCAAAAATTCTCAAAAAGGTGCTAAGAGGAGTTTTGACATATTAGAAATAATTCACATTGACATATGTTGTCCTGATATATCCTTAAGTGGTCAGAAATACTTCATCTCCTTTATTGATGATTATTCACGATATATGTATCTCTATATGCTTCATAATAAATATGAGGCATTGGACACTTTTAAAGTTTATAAAGTTGAAGTAGAGAAACAATGCGGAAAGAAAATTAAGATCATGAGATCAGATAGAGGTGGAAAATTCTATGGGAGATATACTGGAAGTAGGCAAGCACCTGGTCCATTTGCAAAGTATCTTCAAGAGCATGGTATTGTGGCACAATACACCATGCCTGACACACCAGATCAAAATGGTGTAGCTGAAAGAAGAAATAAGACTTTGCTGGATATGGTGAGGAGTATGCTTAGCAACTCCAATCTTCCTTTATCCTTGTGGAGTGAAGTCCTTAAGACAGCTGCGTATATATTAAATAGAGTTCCAACAAAGGCAGTTTCTAAAAAACCATTTGAGCTATGGAAAGGTTGGAAACCTAGTTTGAATCATATACGCATTTGGGGTTGTCCTGCTAAAGTTCGGGTTTATAATTCACAAGAAAGGAAGTTGGACCCAAGGACGATAAGTTCCTATTTTATCGGCTATTCAAAAAAGTCTAAGCGTTATAGATTTTATTGTCCCTCCCATTCAAGTAAAATAGTTAAATCTAGAAATGCAAGGTTTTTAGAGCATGATGTGGAAAGTGGGAGAAATCATCCTCTTAAAGTTGTTGAGAATGATAATGTTTGTCAAACATCTCCATGTACAAGAGTGATTGTTCAATACAATGCCCATACAGATAGGGTCAATGTAGAACAACCTATTACTAATGTTCCACATCATGAAGATAATGTTCAAGTAGATCATATAGTGGAGGATCAAACTCTTCATAATGAAAATGTTGTTCAAGAACATATTGCTCAAGAGCAATTTCAAGAAGAGGGAGAACCTATTATGTCACTACCTTTACAAGAGGTTGATGATGCAACATTAAGAAGATCTTCAAGAATTAGAAAGCCTGCAATTTCTAGTGACTATGTAGTGTATCTTGCTGAGTCTGACTATGATGTTTGTGATGAAAATGACCCAACGACATTTTCACAAGCAATGAAAAGTCGTAATTCCAATTTATGGCTAGATGCTATGAAGGATGAAATGAATTCTATGGCGGATAACCAAGTTTGGGATCTTGTAGAATTGACTGATGGGGAAAAGGCCATTGGCTATAAATGGGTCTTTAAAACCAAGAAGGATTCATCAGGCAATATTGAGCGCTACAAGACTCGACTTGTTGCCAAAGGATTTACTCAAAGGGAAGGAGTTGACTACAGGGAAACCTTTTCTCCTGTTTCAAAGAAAGACTCTTTCCGCATCATTATGGCATTGGTAGTACACTTTGACATGGAATTACATCAAATGGATGTGAAAACGGCATTCCTTAATGGAGATTTGGAAGAAGAGGTCTATATGAGACAACTCGAAGGGCATATCTCAAGTGCTGGTAAGGAGTTAGTTTGCAAGCTTAAGAGACCAATGTATGGTCTTAAGCAGGCTTTCCGACAGTGGTATTTAAAGTTTCACAATATGATTTCTTCATTTGGGTTCATTGAGAATATTTTTGATCAATGTATATATCACAAGGTTAGTGGGAGCAAGATCTTATTTCTCATCTTATATGTAGATGATATTTTGCTTACAACAAATGATTTAGGGTTGTTACATGAAGTGAAATAATTTCTCTCTAGACATTTTGATATGAAAGATATGGGTGATGCATCTTATGTCATTAGCATAAAAATTCATAGAGATAAACATAAAGGAATTTTAGGTTTATCTCAAGAAGCATATATTAACAAAGTTCTTGAGAGGTTTAAAATGCAAAATTGTTCACCAAGTGTTGCACCTATTGTGAAAGGTGACAAATTCTGCTTAGATCAATGTCCCAAAAATAAACTTGAAAAGAAACAGATACAAAATATTCCTTATGCTTTAGCCGTTGGAAGCCTGATGTATGCTCGGGTCTATAGAACACCTGATGATGAGCGGATAATTTATACACTTTTTGACATTGTTTTTAGTATGTTTTTAGTATGTTTTAGTTAGTTTTTATTATATTTTTATTAGTTTTTAGTTAAAATTTACTTTTCTGGACTTTACTATGAGCTTGTGTGTTTTTCTGTGATTTCAGGTATTTTCTGGCTGAAATTGAGGGACCTGAGCAAAAATCTGATTCAGAGGCTAAAAAGGACTGCAAGTGCTGTTGGATTCTGACCTCCCTGCACTCGAAGTGGATTTTCTGGAGCTACAGAAGCCCAATTGGCGCGCTCTCAATTGCGTTGGAAAGTAGACCTCCTGGGCTTTCCAGAAATGTATAATATTCTATACTTTGACCGAGATTTGATGGCCCAAATAGGTGTTCCAAGTCAGCTCAAGAATTCTGGCGTAAAACGCCAGAACTGGCACAAGAATGGGAGTTAAACACCCAAACTGGCACAAAAGCTGGCGTTTAACTCCAAGAAGAGTCTCTACACGAAAATGCTTCATTGCTCAGCCCAAGCACACACCAAGTGGACCCAGAAGTGGATTTTTATGTCATTTACTCATCTTTGTAAACCCTAAGCTACTAGTTCTCTACAAATAGGACATTTTGCTATTGTATTTTCATCTTTCAATCTGAGATCTTTTGATCATGTTTTTATGATTGAACCCTTCTTGGGAGACTGCCATTCGGCCATGCCTAGACCTTGTTCTTATGTATTTTCAACGGTGGAGTTTCTACACACCATAGATTAAGGTGTGGAG
>NC_029773.3:31945011-31948246 GCF_000817695.3 Arachis duranensis | reverse complement strand
ACTCTAGGCCGGGCGCATATCTCTTAGATTCCCTAACAGAATCTTCGTGGTATAAGCTAGATAGATGGCGGCATTCATGGGAATCCGGAAAGTATAACATTGTCTGTGGGATTCTGAGTAGGATTCTGGAATTGAATGACTGTGACGAGCTTCAAACTCCTGAGGCTGGGCGTTAGTGATAGACGCAAAAGAATCACTGGATTCTATTACGACATGATCGAGAACCGACAGCTGAATAGCCGTGCTGTGACAGAGCGCGTTGAACATTTTCACTGAGAGGACGGGACTGTAGCCATTGACAACGGTGATGCCCAACATACAGCTTGCCATGGAAAGGAGTAACAAGGATTGGATGAAGACAGTAGGAAAGCAGAGAGACGGAAGGGACAAAGCATCTTCATACGCTTATCTGAAATTCTCACCAATGAATTACATAAGTATCTCTATCTTTATGTTTTATTTATCTTTTATCCTCTATAACCATTTGAATCTGCCTGACTGAGATTTACAAGATGACCATAGCTTGCTTCATACCAACAATCTCCGTGGGATCGACCCTTACTCGCATAAGGTTTATTACTTGGATGACCCAATGCACTTGCTGGTTAGTTGTGCGAAGTTGTGATAAAGAGTTGAGATTACAATTGTGCGTACCATGTTGATGGCGCCATTGATGATCACAATTTCGTGCACTAAGTTTTTGGAGCCGTTGCCGGGGAATTAAATGTCCTAACTATAGTTTCGCATTTGTTCCCTACAATAACAGTGCCAAGTTTTGATCCGGCAACAACACCAAGTTTTTGGCGCCGTTGCCGGGGATTGTTTGAGTTTGGACAACTGACGGTTCATCTTGTTGCTTAGATTAGGTATTTTTCAAAAATTTTTAAGAATGAATTCTAGTGTTTCAAGGTGATGTTTTCATCATCACCAAAGCTGATTGATTCTCATCAATTTAGCTATTGAATGCAATGTTCTGCTGAAGCTTGGCTAGCCATGTCTAATTCCTTTAGACTGAAGCTTTAGACTAACATTACATGATTCCTGGAATTCTTATTAAAAATTTTGAATCTCTTTATTTTCTTTTCCACAAATTTTTGAAAAAACCAAAAAATTTTACAAAATCTTAAAAACCAAAATATTCTATGTTTCTTGTTGAGTCTAGTGTCTCATTTTAAGTTTGGTGTCAATTGCATGCTTCTGTTCTTCTTGCATTTTTCGAATTCATGCATGTGTCTTCATTGATCTTCAAGTTGTTCTTGATGATTTACTTGCTCTGATCTTGAAATTCTCTTGTTTTGTGTGTTTTGTTGTTTCTCATATGCATTCTCAACTTGTTAGTGTCAGTAGTATACAAACTCCTAAGTTTGGTGTCTTGCATGCATTGTTTATTTGATTTTAGTTGCATTTTGATTATTCCTCATTATTAAAAATCCAAAAAAATTTTAATTTGTGTCTTTTCAAGTCAATAATACAGAGAATTGAAGATTCAGAACATACAGCAGAGGAATTACACAGAAAAAGCTGGGCGTTCAAAATGCCCAGTGAGGAAGGAAAACTGGCGTTTAAACGCCAGCCAAGGTGCCTGGCTGGGCGTTTAACGCCCAAAAGGGTAGCATTTTGGGCGTTAAACGCCCAGAATGATATCCATTCTGTGCGTTTAACGCCAGGATGGCATAAGAGGGAAGATTCTGATTTTAATGCAAATTTTTTTTAAGTTTTCAAAATTTTTCAAAATCAAATCTTTTTCAAATCATATCTTTTCAATCATATATTTTCAAAATCAATTTCTTTCCATTTTCAAAAATACTTGCTAACAATTAATGATTTGATTCAACATTTCAAGTATGTTGCCTTTTCTGTTGAGAAAGGTTTAATGTCTGAATTATATCTTTTCTTGTTAGCCAAGTCATTAATTTTAAAAATCAAATCTTTTTTTTAAATTGTTTTTCAATCATATCTTTTCAATCATATCTTTTTAATCACATCTTTTTCAAAATAGTTTTCAATCATATCTTTTTGATTTCTAATTTCAAAATCTTTTTCAAAAATCACTTTATTTCTTTCTCAATCTTAGTTTTCGAAAATCATCAATCAATTTTCAAAATGTTTTTAAAATCTTTTTTCGAAAATTTCTTTCCCTCTTCTCACATCCTTCTATTTATGGACTAACACTCCTCCTCAATGCACAATTCGAACTCTATCTTTCTTGATAAGTTCGAATTCTTCTACCTCTTCCTTCTATTTTTCTTTTCCTCTGACACCTCAAGGAATCTCTATACTTTGACATAGAGGATTCCATATTTTCTTGTTTTCTTCTCTTTCATATGAGCAGGAGCAAAGACAAAAGCATTCTTGTTGAGGCTGACCCTGAACCTAAAAGGACCTTGAAGCGAAAGCTAAGAGAAGCTAAAGCATAACTCTCTGTAGAGGACCTAACAGAAATCTTCAAAGAAGAGGACATGGCAGCCGAAAACAACAACAATGCCAACAATGCAAGGAAGGTGCTGGGTGACTTTACTGCACCTACTCCCGACTTCTATGGGAGAAGCATCTCTATCCCTGCCATTGGAGCAAACAACGTTGAGCTTAAACCTCAATTAGTTTCTCTAATGCAACAGAATTGCAAGTTCCATGGACTTCCATTGGAAGATCCTCATCAGTTCTTAGCTGAATTCTTGCAAATCTGTGACACTGTCAAGACCAATGGGGTTGACCCTGAGGTCTACAGACTTATGCTATTCCCTTTTGCTATAAGAGACAGAGCTAGAATATGGTTAGACTCACAACCTAAAGAAAGCCTGAACTCTTGGGAAAAGCTAGTCAATGCCTTCTTGGAAAAGTTCTTTCCACCGAAAAGCTAGTCAATGCCTTCCTGGCAAAGTTCTTTCCACCTCAAAAATTGAGTATGCTTAGAGTGGAAGTCCAAACCTTCAGACAGAAGGAAGATGAATCCCTCTATGAAGCTTGGGAAAGATACAAACAATTGATCAAAAAGTGTCCTTCTGACATGCTTTCTGAATGGAGCATCATAGGTATCTTCTATGATGGTCTGTCTGAACTGTCCAAGATGTCATTGGATAGCTCTGCTGGAGGCTCTCTTCATCTGAAGAAGACGCCTGCAGAAGCTCAAGAACTGATTGAAATGGTTGCAAATAACCAATTCATGTACACTTCTGAAAGAAATCCTATGAACAATGGGACAAATCAGAAGAAAGAAGTTCTTGAGATTGACACT
>NC_029773.3:31943215-31944847 GCF_000817695.3 Arachis duranensis | reverse complement strand
ATTAGAAACTTGGAGGCACAAGTGGGTCAGCTGAGTAAGAAAGTTACTGAACTCCCTCCTAGTACTCTTCCAAGCAATACAGAAGAGAATCCAAAAGGAGAGTGTAAGGCCATCAACATGGCCGAATTTGGAGAGGAGGAAGAGGCAGTGATCGCCAATGAGGAAGACCTCAATGGACGTCCACTGGCTTCCAATGTATTCCCTAATGAGGAACCATGGAATCTGAGGCTCACACTGAGACCATAGAGATTCTATTAGATTTACTTCTGCCATTCATGAGCTCTGATGAGTATTCTTCCTCTGAAGAGGACGAAGATGTCACTGAATAGCAAGTTGCTAAGTACCTTGGAGCAATCATGAAGCTAAATGACAAGTTATTTGGTAATGAGACTTGGGAAGATGAACCCACTTTGCTAACCAAAGAACTGGATGACTTGACTAGGCAGAGATTACCTCAAAAGAGACAGGACCCTGGAAAGTTCTCAATACCTTGTACAATAGGCACCATGACCTTTGAAAAGGATCTGTGTGACCTAGGGTCAAGCATAAACCTCATGCCTCTCTCTGTAATGGAGAAGCTATGGATCTTTGAGGTGCAAGCTGCAAGAATCTCACTAGAGATGGTAGACAATTCAAGAAAACAAGCTTATGGACTTGTAGAGGATGTTCTGGTAAAAGTTGAAGACCATTACATCCCTGCTGATTTCATAGTCCTAGAGACTAGGAAGTGCATGGATAAATCCATCATCCTTGGGCAGACCCTTCCTAGCCACAGCAAAGGCTGTGATTGATGTTGACAGAGGAGAATTGATCATTCAAGTGAATGAAGAATCCTTTGTGTTTAAGGCTTAATGATATCCCTCTATAACCATGGAGAGGAAGCATAAAGAGCTTCCCTCAAAACAGAGTCAAACAGAGCCCCCACAGTCAAACTCTAAGTTTGGTGTTGGGAGGCCACAACTAACTTCTAAGTTTGGTGTTGAACCCCCACATTCAAACTTTAAGTTTGGTGTTGGGAGGTTCCAACATTGCTATGAGTATCTGTGAGGCTCCATGAGAGCCCACTGTCAAGCTACTGACATTAAAGAAGTGCTTGTTGGGAGGCAACCCAATGTTATATTTATCTATTTTCCATTGTTATTTTATGTTTTCTACAGGTTGATGATCATGGGAAGTCACAAAATCAATTGAAAAAGCAAAAACAGCATGAAAAATAGAAAGAAAAATAGCACACACTGGAGGAAGACTTGCTGGCGTTTAAACGCCAGTAAGGGCAGCAAATGGGCGTTTAACGCCCAGTCTGGCACCATTCTGGGCGTTTAACGCCAGAAAGGGGTACCAGACTGGCATTAAATGCCAGGAAGGGGCAAGAAGCTGGCGTTAAACGCCAGAAATGGGCACCAGCCCGGCGTTTAACGCCAGAATTGGCAAAAACAAGCATTTTTGCTCGCCACTTGGTGCAGGGATGAATTTTCCTTGACACCTCAGGATCAGTGGACCCCACAGGATCCCCACCTACCCCACCACTCTCTCTTCTTCACCCATTCACCAATCACCTCAACACCTCTTCCCCAAAAACCCCTCACCTATCAAATCCCACTATTCTCTTCACCACTCACATCCATCCTTCAT
>NC_029773.3:31942403-31943115 GCF_000817695.3 Arachis duranensis | reverse complement strand
TCCATCTTCACTCCTTCATTTTCACACAACCTAAACACTACTTCTCCCCCTTGGCCGAACCACAAAGCCTCCTCCATCTCCTCTATTTCTTCTTCTTCTACTCTCTTCTTTCTTCTTTTGCTCGAGGACGAGCAAACCTTCTAAGTTTGGTGTGGTAAAAGCATTGCTTTTTGTTTTTTCATAAACATTTATGGCATCTAAGGCCGGAGAAACCTCTAGAAAGAGGAAAGGGAAGGCAAAGGCTTCCACCTCCGAGTCATGGGAGATTGAGAGATTCATCTCAAGGGTGCATCAAGACCACTTCTATGAAGTTGTGGCCATGAAGAAAGTGATCCCCGAGGTCCCTTTCGAACTCAAAAAGAGTGAATATCCGGAGATCCGACATGAGATCCAAAGAAGAGGTTGGGAAGTTCTTACCAACCCCATTCAACAAGTCGGAATCTTAATGGTTCAAGAGTTCTATGCCAATGCATGAATCACCAAGAACCATGATCAAAGTGTGAACCCGGACCCAAAGAATTGGCTTACAATGGTTCGGGGGAAATGCTTAGATTTTAATCCGAAAAATGTAAGGTTGGCATTCAACTTGCCCATGATGCAAGGAGATGAACATCCCTACACTAGAAGGGTCAACTTTGATCAAAGGTTGGACCAAGTCCTCATAGACATTTGTGAAGAGGGCGCTCAATGGAAGAGAGATTCAAGAGGAAAG
>NC_029773.3:31940198-31942228 GCF_000817695.3 Arachis duranensis | reverse complement strand
TTTATAAGGTGGCGGATAAGTCCTCTACCTTGGCAAGGTTGGCCTTCCCTCATCTCATTTGTCACCTCTGTTATTCAGCTGGAATTGACATAGAGGGAGACATCCTCATTGATGAAGACAAGCCCATCACTAAGAAGAGGATGGAGCAAACAAGAGATCCTACTCACCATGAAATCCCTGAGATGCCTCAAGGGATGCACTTTCCTCCACAAAACTATTGGGAGCAAATCAACACCTCCCTAGGAGAATTAAGTTCCAACATGGGACAACTAAGGGTGGAGCACCAAGAACATTCTATTCTCCTCCATGAAATTAGAGAAGATCAAAGAATCATGAGAGAGGAGCAACAAAGGCAAGGAAGAGACATTGAGGAGCTCAAGCACTCCATAAGATCTTCAAGAGGAAGAACAAGCCGCCATCACTAAGGTGGACCCGTTCTTTAACATCCTTGTTCTTTATTTTCCTATTTTTCGAATTTTCATGCTTATGTTTGTCTATGTTTGTGTCTTATGATCATTAGTGTCTTAATGTCTATGCCTTAAAGTTATGAATGTCCTATGAATCCATCACCTTTCTTAAATGAAAAATGTTCTTAATTGAAAAAGAGAATAATTGCATGAATTTTGAATTTTATAACAGAATGATTATTTTGATGTGGTGGCAATACTTTGACTTCTGAATGTATGCTTGAACAGTGCATATGTCTTTTGAACTTGTTGTTCATGAATGTTGGCTCTTGAAAGAATGATGAAAAAGGAGACATGTTACTGAGGATCTGAAAAATCATAAAAATGATTCTTGAAGCAAGAAAAAGCACTGAATACAAAAAAAAAAGAAATAATAAAGTTGTGATCCAAGGCAAAAAGAGTGTGCTTAAGAACCCTGGACACCTCTAATTGGGGACTCTAGCAAAGCTGAGTCACAATCTGATTCACCCAGTTATGTGTCTGTGGCATGAATGTATCCAATGGTAATATTGGAAGACAAAGTACTTTGGGCCACGGCCAAGACTCATAAAATAGCTGTGTTCAAGAATCATCATACTTAACTAGGAGAATCAATAACACTATCTGGATTCTGAGTTCATATAGAAGCCAATCATTCTGAATTTCAAAGGATAGAGTGAGATGCCAAAACTGTACAGAGGAAAAAAGCTACAAGCCCCGCTCATCTAATTAATACTGATCTTCATAGATGATTTTGGAATTCATTGCATATTCTCTTCTCTTTATCTTATTTGATTTTCATTTGCTTGGGGACAAGCAACAATTTAAGTTTGGTGTTGTGATGAGCGGATAATTTATACGTTTTTTGGCATTGTTTTTAGTATGTTTTTAGTATGTTTTAGTTAGTTTTTATTATATTTTTATTAGTTTTTAGTTAAAATTCACTTTTTTGGACTTTACTATGAGTTTGTGTGGTTTTTTGTGATTTCAGGTATTTTCTGGCTGAAATTGAGGGACTTGAGCAAAAATCTGATTCAGAGGCTGAAAAGGACTGCAGATGCTGTTGGATTCTGACCTCCCTGCACTTGAAGTGGATTTTCTGGAGCTACAGAAGCCCAATTGGCGCGCTCTCAACTGCGTTGGAAAGTAGACATCTTGGGCTTTCCAGCAATGTATAATAGTTCATACTTTGCCCGAGATTTGATGGCCCAAATAGGCGTTCCAAGTCAGCTCAAGAATTCTGGCGTAAAACGCCGGAACTGGCACAAGAATGGGAGTTAAACGCCCAAACTGGCACAAAAGCTGGCGTTTAACTCCAAGAAGAGTCTCTACACAGAAATGCTTCAATGCTCAGCCCAAGCACACACCAAGTGGGCCCGGAAGTGAATTTTTATGTCATTTACTCATCTTTGTAAACACTAAGCTACTAGTTCTCTACAAATAGGACCTTTTGCTATTGTATTTTCATCTTTCAATCTGAGATCTTTTGATCATGTTTTTATGATTGAACCCTCTTTGGGAGGCTGGCCATTCGGCCATGCCTAGACCTTGTTCTTATGTATTTTCAACGGTGGAGTTTCTACA